>NW_024426774.1:77863538-77865780 GCF_017311325.1 Ursus maritimus
CAAATTGACCCATCACTCCTTGTTAAAAAGACTATCCCTTCTCTTGACTTACATTTTATTGTCGTTTTAATGCTGTATTTCTCTTAATACAATGAGATATTGCTATTATTCTTTTATTCAGTCCACATTTATTTATTTTTAAAGATTTTATTTATTTGAGAGAGAGGGAGAGAGAGCTTGAACAGGGGAGAAGGGCAGAGGGAGAGGATCTCTCCCCACTGAGCACAAAGCCCGACTCGGGGCTTAATCTCAAGACCCTGAGATCATGACCTGAGCTGAAATCAAGAGTCAGATGCTTAACTGACTGAGCCACCCAGGCGCCCCCAGTCCACATTTATTTAGATTTAGCTACGTATTCTCCAATTTCCTCACTCTTCATCTTTTCTTGTATCTCAGATCTTCCATTTGTGATCATTTTCTTTCTTACCGAAGTATATCCTTTAGAATTCCCTTTAACAAGGGTCTACTAGTGGCAAGCTCTCTTTTGTTTGTCTGGAGTTTACTTCTCTTTCACTCACAGAAAATATTTCCTCTGAGTATAGAATTCTAGCAGTAGTCATGTCTTCAACACATGGAAGTTATCTTTCCATTTTTGGTTTCCATGTTGCTGCTGAGAAGTCAGATTTCAGCCTCATGGCCACTCCTTTGAAGATGCCAGCTCTTTATTTTTCCTGTGGCTTTAAAACTCTTCTCTATGTCTTTGGTACGCATCTAGGTGTGGGTTTCTTCCTTCCTCCTCTCTTTCCTTCCTTCTTTCATTAGAAACATTTTAGATCGCTCTGTTCTCTAACCTGTGTCTCTTTATCTTTGTGCTACACTTTCGATAATTTATTATTGTGGACAGAAGCTTTGTGTTCACCCCCACCCCCAATTCATATGTTTGGGGGGGCTAGATTTGGGGATGGGGCCCTTAGGAAATAAAGTTAAGTGAAGTTGTAAAGGTGGGCACTGATCTGATAGAATTAATGCCCTAACAAGGACACCAGAGAACTCTCTCCCTGTGTATGTGCACCAAGGAAAAGCCATGTGATGACATAATGAGAAGGTGGCCATCTACAAACCAGGAAGAGAGCTCTTACCAGAAACGGAATCAGCTGGAGCCTTGCTCTTGGATTTCCCAGCCTCCAGAACTGTGAGAGAAGAAATTTCTGTTCTTTCAGCCACCCAGCCTGTGGTGCTTTGTTATGGCACATGAATACAAGGACTATACTGAAATGGGTTTGTCCCTTATCCTATTGGTGGATATTAGTCTTCTTACCAGCTATTGTCTATTATAAATAAAGCTTCAATAATACCCTCGTGCAAGTCTTTTTGTGAATATAGGTTTTCTTTCTTCTGGGTAAATACTTAGGAATAAAATCGCTGGCTGATAGAGTTGGTATACGTTTATACAAAACTGTGTTATGGACTGAATGTTTGTGCCCCCCCTCTTCATATGTTGAAGCTCTACCCCTCATTGTGACGGTATTTAGAGATGGGGCCTTTGGGAGGTAATTAGGGTTAGATTAGGTCAGAAGGGTGAGGCCCCGTGATGGGATTAATGGCTTTATAAGAAGAGGAAGTGAGAGAGTTCTTCCCCCCACCTTCCTGCTCCACTGTGTCTATGCACCAGGGAAAGCTGTGTAAGGACACAGCAAGAAGAAAGGTAGTTGCAAGCCGGGGAGGGAGCTCCCAGCAGGAACCAAGTCGCCTGGCATCTTGATCTTACACTTTTGGCCTCCAGAATTGTGAGAAAATAAATGTCTGTGGCTTAAGCCCCCCAGCTGGTGATATTTTGTTATGATAGCCCAAGCAGACAGAAACACTGTCAAACTGTTTCCCAGTGTGATTTTTATCATCTTAGGTCCTGCATGACTGCCACATGAGGTCTCCAACCGAGGCATGGCCACAGCACTTACCCAAAGGAGCTGCTTTGAATTGGAACTCGGTTACTTGGCTTAGTAACGTTTTCCAGAGATTTCAGGTGTGTTTACTGTAAGCAATCCAGAACCATCGGGTATGTGCTACTGTAGCAAGGACGCTCTCCTAGCCAATACTCTCGGGTTTGGTTGCAGGAGACTGGCCATCGGTATCTTTACAAGGAGATTTAACTAGTAACGGGAGAGAACGGATTGCAGATCTGCTGCTCACCCATTACTTCCCACTCACAAATACTTTGTCAAGAACAATGAGAGCCAGGTGGTCAGAGGTAACAGGGCGCAGTTTAAAGTTTGGGGCCGGGAATGTACAAGACGCGCCTGGG
>NW_024426774.1:77865805-77896250 GCF_017311325.1 Ursus maritimus
AGCCAGAGCTCACCCTATCTTAGACCATGTAACACCCTGTATTTCCCAAGACTCACCCCCACTTATCCTTCAGCCTTCACAAATGAGGCATGTTAAGAAAAATGGTATTTTTGTAACCGTGCCTTTAGAAAATTTTGTTTTTTGTACAACAGCTTGGCTGATAAAAAACGAGCTATTGTCAATAAAATCCTCAGACTGTGAAAATGTAAGCCCTGAGGCATGTCGGGGACTGACTAATGGCCTCCAGTGGCTGGCATCTGGCAGCGCGCTCGCAGGCGCTCCGCTTTGTGTCACGCATTCTCTCTCCCGGTTCTCGGGCGGCTCGGGCCCAGCAGCAGTTCCGAACACAGGAGCCTGTGGCGTATTGCCTCGTGGGTGGCGAGCGAGAGGAATGCACCACAGCGTTACGGGTTTTATGGTTAAGCGTTTGTGCAGAGTGCTGGTCACCAGGCAGCTTCTCTCGATGCTTTTCAAGTATCCTATTGTGTGTTGAGCGGGGCTCCTCCTGGGTGCCCTGTGTTAGGTGGTCTGGCGCGAGCCCAGGGCCAGAGGCCCACAGGGGGAGGGTGCTGCTCCTGGATGGGGTTCACCCCACTCCCGAGCCGAGGGCGCTCACAGTGGGCAGAGGGAGAGCAGCTTGAGAGATGGAAGCGTACTCCCTCCTTTCGCCAGTCCCAGCAGCTCTCCTCAGGGCTTGTGGGTCGAGAGCCACTGTGTGTGGTCCACAGACACCATGAGACAGGAGGCTGCAGGCGTTCATTCCAACACATGCCTGCCCGGGGAGATTCATAGGAGCCCCAAGGGAGACTCTCAGTCTAGATGGAGTCTGGCAGCCTGCATGTGGGGGCATCTCACTGGTACCCAGTTTAGTGCTACTCAGCTGTCCGTGGGCGCAGGCTCGCTGGGCACGCCCGAGGTGGAACCTTCCCAGGCCTCAGGTCATGCCCATGGCGCAGTGGCTGGCACTGGCCTTGCTCCAGTCAGCGCCCGTTACTCTCATTAGTATGGGGTCATTGTACCTGCCCACGTGCGCACCTTCCGAACTTGGCAAGCACACAGCCGCCCGGCAGCGCTCCGTAAGCGGCTGCGTGGGCCAGCAAGGCTGCCAGCGATGAAAGATCCTCTACTGTGCCTCACAAATGACCGCCTTTGAAAAATTGTGTGGGATCAAAACAAAAAATGAGAGGCCAGTTTCCCACCTCTTTTCCCTTCTCTACTTCCTTCAAGGGTTCTGCCCTGGAATCACATCTCCCACAGGGGAGATGCCAAGAACCGGAAATGAGCCACCGGTGCCTCTGCCTCCTGCTGCCTTATCGTCTCTTCCTTTTACCTCTTCTCTCCCAGCTGCTTGGGAGCTTGTGATGTGGCAACTGTGTGCACGATAGGTCTGGTTTTGTCATAAAACCTCAGCATTTTCTCACAAGAATGGAATAGCCAAGCAGAGGAAGCAAGAAAGAGTTTATCCAGATTGGCCGCCAGCTTCCAGCTGAGGGTGGAATTTCCCTTCTCACTGCCGTGAGCAGAGCCATGACCCTCTGCCACAGAGATAGTTTTTGGTAAGTCAGGGGGCCTAAGAAACATTTTGTATTTAAAACTGTTATTACAGCATGGTATTTTTGTTGTGTTACACACATGAATCCAAAATCACCATACTGCGATTTTTAAGATTTTATTTATTTATTTTTGTGAGAGGCGAAGAGCACAAGCAGGGAGGAGGGCAGAGGGAAAGGGGGAGGCAGGGTCCCCGCTGAGCAGGGAGCCCAGTCCGAGGTCAATCCCAGGACCCTGGGATCATGACCTGAGCCAAAGGCAGATGATCAACCGACTGAATGACCACTGAGTGCCCCTCTTTTTCACATTTTTGCAAAATATAACATAGACATGAAAGCCATAATAATTGTTTTTAAACGGCAACATGATAGCCCATCAAAACACTTGAACCAAGGTTCCCTTTCCCATTCATCATGGCTGGATGCATAAGAGAGCTTCCCCTTGTTTTTGGTGTGTACTTAGGTGTTTTCAGAAAGCATGCAGGGAAACCAACTGAGATGAGACAAAAATATAGGTTCTCTAGAACTTAAGTTTAAATTTCATGAATAAGAACTGATACAGTCCCATATCGTATGCAGATGAGTGCAAGGAAAGAGAAGTAGCATCCACTGCAAACTATCTGGTCCGGTAGGTGGTGTTTCTCTGTCAGGAAAGTCCCATCTGTCCCATCTGTGGCAAAGAGGCAGCACAGAATGTAGGAAGGAAGTTCACCACTGAGCCCCACGGAAAGGATCATCCATTCCATGGATATTTATTGTGTCCCTGCAAGTCCCAGGCACCTTCCTGGGCGGTGGGCGTAACAGCAGTGAAAGACAAAATCTCCACCCCTGAGCTTGCACCGCTCATCTGGGTGAAGAATCCCTGCTCAGAGAGCGGCCAGATGCCCTCCACGAGGCGGGTAGATGAAGCGAGGAAGAGAAGACAAGCTTTTATCGTAGACCAGTTTTGCCAACACTCTGGAACTCTTCTGAGGGGGTGGCTGCTGTAGGCTTTGCCATGTAGGTGACACTTGCTACAGTAATGAGACTCTCACTTTAATGAAGTCCAAAATGACTCACTTGTCTTAATGCTCTCCCAGAGCAAAGAGATGGAGAGAACTCATGTACTTTGAGCCCATGATAAAAACCAGCCCTGAAGCTGTGGCCCCCTACCCCCCACCACACACACAGTCCTTTTGGACCTCCGTATGATATCCAAAAGGTATTTACACTGGTTTTCCCCCTTCATATGATTAAATGGGCCAGGGTTGTTGGTCAGAGCTTATTACAGACAGGTCAGGCCATTCCATCACCAGATCCATCAAGGAAAACAAGCATTGTATAAGGCTTTGGAAATGGACAGAAGTTTGCCGGAAATGGACCAAAAGGCTTTGAAAGTACAGAAGGTTCAGCACACCCTTCTGAGTTAACTTCCACCCTTCCATGGTGCTTGTTATTTTGTTCCGAAATTGTATCAATAATAATGCAAATGACCCTCCCAAGGAAATGCAAACTAATGGTGTCAGGTGGGTGCTATTGATCACTGCCCTGAGGACAGATCTGTGGGGTATCTTTGTGTAAATTCACTTTACTGTCTATACCTGTTCAGTGCTTGGAATTCTCCTTTGAACCAGTTGGCGCATTTACAACTCTCTAATAAGGAGACTTAGCAGTGAGATCTTTGACACATGATCATTTGTATCTGTGAAACCCCTGGTTTTACCTTCATTAAAAAGTATCTTTTAATAGTAACTTAATCGCCAGATCCCACTCCCCCAACCCTGCCTTTTGCTTTTCAGCTGAACATTAATTATCCTTCTTTCCTGGAAGACCAAAGCCTTTGGGATTTGGAGCGTTCAGCTGAGTCACATGCCCTCCTGGCTCCCCTGCCACATCTCCCTGATGAGCAAGCCTCGCAGGCCCGCCAGCCTCCCTTCCCCCACCTACCTCCTCGGGAGACTGCAGCGGGGAAGGCAGCGCTACATTTTCCGGCCCCTCCTGATGGGTAGCTTGCTCCCTCCCACCTCTGCCTCTACATCCCTCCCAGCCTGGCCCTTACTGCCCTGCGTGCCAATGCCGGGGGGAGTCTGGGCTGAGGGCACATTCTCAACTCTGGGAACAGCTTGCTTCTTTCTCTGTAGTTTTGCTTTTCTCCCACCTCACAGTAGATGGGCTCTAAGTTCCCTCTCATGGTTCAGGCTGTTTAGCTGTCTGGCTTCTTTCTGTCAAAAGGCACCCTTGCTGGGGGTTCACGGGTGCAGAGAATGCCTGCCCGGGACCAGGATCAGCTATAGGAGTGAGAAGGCCCCAATACACAGAAGTTAAAAGCCCAGAAAAGTCGGTACGTTCCACAGCGATCTGTGTATTTGTCCATCTGTCTATCCTGGTATTCATTTGCAGTTGTTATTTCAATGTAGGCTCCTGGCATCTGTTCCATTTGCTGCTTTTGGAATTTGTGACCACATCTACTTCAGTCATGCATAGAAGAGGAAGAGAGGAGGAGACGACGCGTGAAATCTCAAGGAAATGCTACCAGATGACCAGTCTGTTGTCCAGCCAGACCAGGCGCCTTTCCACCACTCCAGATTCTTTACCAACTCAGGAGTGTGAAGGCCCAAGTGTAAGATCTGCAGGGTGACCCTGAAACATATGGGCCAGAGCCGATGTCCCATGGGTGTGAGCAGTGTGGTTCTCAGGGTCACAGGCTTCCTGGTGGACGCTGACACGAGCAATAAGGTAAACAGAAACACAGGGCCGGCTAGTCTTTACAAAGGAAGTAGGAAATATCACATGGTTGGGAAGCCCATAATGATCACTTTGTCCAAACAACAGCTACACAGTTCTAGATTTCATCTTTAGCACAGGAGCTTTCTACTTTAAGTGAATTTATGGTAAGCTTATCAGTTGATACTGGTCCGGTTTCCAGGTTCATGGTGCATAGATAGGTACCACCGGCACACTCAAGTGTGGATATTTGGATGGCCTGGGTCTTGCACTTCCAGCTTCCCCACAGGCATGATTAGACTAACTGAGCTAACTAAAGGAAGCACTGAAAACACCTCACGGTGTTTCCGGATTGAAAAGATGGAATTGGGGTGCGTCCCTGAAGGAATACCAAAAATAAGGTATACAGGAGCTCAGTTGGTTCGCGGCCGACTCGATTTCAAGCTCAGACCCATAATCTCAAGGGTAGTGAGAATCGGAGCCATGTCGATTCCATGCCCGGTGGGGAGCCTGCCAAAAGATTCTCTCTCTGTCTGCCCCTTCCTCCTCTAAAACAAATAAGATTCTCTCTGCCTCTTCCCAAAAAAAAAAAAAAAAAAAAAAAAAAGAAAAGAATGGCTATTTATCTAACACCCTACTACACACCCTTATATGTACGTTATCTCAAGCTTAGGTACAGCCCTCAGAGTGTCTGCTTATCATTCTCATGCCACGGCTGAGGTAGCTTCAGAGGCTCAGAAGGCCTTCAGCGTGCACGCTGTTCCCTGCCCCCAGGGAGACTGGGACGCGGGTTGCAGAGGTCAGAGAGGGCCCTCTCTGAGTGTCAGAAAAGAGGAACCAAACCGATGGAACAAGCAACCAGAAACTCCTTTGTTGACCGAGGAAGCAGAGGTACCTGGTGTTAAAAAAAAAAAAAAAAAAATTGCCCTTTTGTACTAATTTCTAAGAAACTTCTATACACACATGTTTACGGAAGTTTAGCCACTTTTACATAGTATTTCTTTTGCACCCTCAAGTTCCTTCCTCTTTTGAGAAGATGAGGGAGTTGAGTCGAGTAGGGGACCCAGGCAGAGGGTGTTACCCTTCACTTGAGTTAACAGTGGTCTTGATCATGGAAATGAGTCACAGCCACAAACGGTCCATGCCCTGCAGTCCTCACAATAACCCAGAACCTCCCCCAGGGGACCTTTCCTTCCTGAACAAACCCCCATTCAAAGTACTGATAGAAAAGAGCTGTTAATTTTTTTAATATAAAGAGATTATTTATTTATTTTTAGAAAGAGCGTATGAGCAGGGGGGGAGGGCAGAGGGAGAAGGAGAGAATCCACAAGCAGACTCCCCCGCTGATCGGAAGCTCCACATGGGGCACCGATACCAGGACCCTAAGATCACGACCTGAGCTGAAACCAACCAAGGAGGTTGGACGGCAACCTACCCCCACACAAGGCCACCCAGGCGCCCCAGAGAAGCCTATTATTTGAGTGGTACTTGGATGGAACACCATACTAGACAAAAATAGCATGAGCAGGAGCAAAGAAATGCTTCTCAGGTTTACAAATTCTCTGGTCTTTCTTCTCTTACCTTGCAGTAGTAAAGTTCATATACCCAGCTCGATGCTGTTGGTGGGTAGATTCAGACGATGTGTCCATAGATAAGACACTCACCTCCCTCGGGGAGGGAGTATTGTGAAGCTGGAGGGCATGACGGATAGGCATGAAATAGGGGACATATTGACATACTGGCCTCAAATCGGGGACCCCTGATGGCAGGGGCAGGAGGCTGGGCCTCCCTTGGGAGACCGACAGCTGGGGACAGTTTGGGCATCACTCACAAGCTGGTATTGCAGGGCTGTTGGCAGAGAGAAGGCCTTGATTAGACCCAGTTGGCCAGGCTGTGCCCCCAGGGAATGCCTCCCTTTGCACCCTGGCCCTCCTGGATGTACCCCCTGCAGCAGCAGGGTCCAGCAAGGAGGCCGCTGGCCAGTAAGGGGGGCCAACAGAGTACAGCTCAGGAGCATTCTGTGAACCCTGACAGGACAACAGTGTGCAAGGACACCCCAGTTTCAAGTGTACATCTCGGCTCACTGGCCGGGGAAACTAGGACTGTAGACAATTTGACATGCCTTGGTCACCAAAGTAACCAGGAGTGAACTTTACTTCTTAGGCCACAGCTGGAAGCTGGTGGAGAACAGACACTATCAGCATCTTGTGCTGGGCATTTAAATGTACCATTTTCAACAACCCAATGTGATGTACCATCGGCACCCCCGTTCCACAGATAGCATAACTGAGGCTCACGAGGGGGTGAGTAATGTTCCCAGAGTCCCCTCGCTGGTAATTGACAGAGCAGGGATGCAAACTTTCTTAAAGATCTCCTTGCAAAACCGTCCCTTCCCTAGCACCTCTCTCTCCCAGGAGAAGATGCTACCATGTGGTCCACAATTCCAAAAGCGGTGACTTAGGAATAAATTAAAAATACCTTCAACTGT
Organism: Ursus maritimus; assembly: GCF_017311325.1. Classification (NCBI taxonomy): domain Eukaryota; kingdom Metazoa; phylum Chordata; class Mammalia; order Carnivora; family Ursidae; genus Ursus; species Ursus maritimus. The sequence goes on from NW_024426774.1 coordinate 77,872,547, forward strand.
GATGATTTGGGAACGCCGAGTGAGAATTCCTAGTATATAACTTCCTGGGCTCAAATGCCCCATCTTCCACTTCTTAGCTGAGAACCCGGGCCGGTTGCTTAGAATTTTATCTCTTCCTCAGTTTCCTTATCTACACAATGGGAATAATAATACCTAATTCCATAGAGTGTCACGAAGTTTAATAAGTCAACGTCATTGCAAAATTCTTGGAACACAGTAGTACCCATAACCATTAGTCATCATTATTGTTTCTCCAAAGAAACCCTAGTGCAGGCGCCTTTCCATGACACTCCACCCCAATCCCCCAGCACCTCCGAAGTTCATTGCAGTGGGGTTTGACCACTATATTTAATTGAGGGTGACAATAAAGGAGCATTAAATATGAGTGAGCTACATGCTAAAGCAATACAGGCAGACCGAACGTCAGATAACCCAGGTAAAGATGCATTAGAGGTGAATTAACTTGCTTCTGTTTGGCATGCCTGCTGAATGAGCTGTAATGACCAGCAACTCTAACACCAAAAGTTACGCTCATCTAATTTTACTGCATTCATTATGCAGCATTTGCCCTCCCTCATCAACAAAAAAAAAGCTTACCCTCTGTGTCCCATCTGCATTCATCTGCCACGAGTTATCACCCCATCCAGCTGCACAGCTGGCCGAAGCTGCATTCTTTGAACAATTTGGAGTGCTGCCCTGCACCCTATGGTAACATCCAGAGTCAGCATTCTGGACTGCCGTTTCCATCTGTACCAGTTTCTACACTCCAGCAACGTTCCAGAGACAGGAAGGTGCCCAGGAGTGTTTAAGAATAAAAGTAAAGAGTCACAGATATTGAAATAAAGGTGTTATTCTTTGTAAAAACATACCACATGGGGGGGCAGCGAGGGCTGGCTCAGTCAGTGGGAGCACGTGACTCTTGATCTCGGGGTTGTGAGTTTGAGCCCACTGGGTGTAGAGATCACTTTAAAAAATATTTAGAAATAAAAAATAGAAATAAATAAAAACATACGTTTTTCACTTTGGAAACGCGTACTCAGGGATTAAAAGCATGGCAGAAATATTTTGAGAAACACCAAGTGAGCTTTTTAGCTATAGGACAAAAGGAAACGAAACGATTTTTGATAGAGAAGATAAACATCCTCTCATTTGGGTGGTGATAGTTATTGTCAAATTTAGGAGAAAGAGTAGAAATAACCACTAACCTTGCATTTGAGATTGTCTTGTGTACATCTTTGTCAAAATATATTCATTATGGGGAGTGGAGGATTGTCGATGAAAATGAACCAAGAAAATCGCGTCTCTATCAGTTTGAAAGTAATCATGTCCAAGGATTTGCCAGTATTCTGAGTACCACTAGAACTAAGGGGAAGGGAGAGGCATAGTATCCTTGTTTCTCTGATGGAAGCCTTGCTCAGGCAAGTTAGATGAAAGCTTGTCCAGAGCAGGCACTAAGCTAACATCAGAATCTGTGAATCTCTCAAATCTATTAGCCCTTTTTAACTGAGGTGTTGGTGCAACCAATGACTGTTTTCATGGTTCTCCCCCTGCCCAGCCCACTTATCTACTGGTATATTTGATGGATGGTGGAGGGAGAGTCTATGTGGGAATCTGAAGAGAGCCAAGTATGCAGGGATTGGTATCCATCTGGAGAGAACAGCCAAAGCGATGAGCATTGCAGCCACATGGAGCCCCCTTAGACATTTTCACAGGTTCCTTCTTGATTTTCACAATGGACCAAGCTCTCCTGTGTGTCTTTAATGGAAGAGTGTTGGTTTGATCTTAGCTCTCACAAACAATTGCAGGCCCATTCCTCTTCCTAAAGAGAGTCCACCTGCCTCACCCCCGCACCCTACATAAGGCCCTCTCACTTGTACCATCCCAGGGGTTGAGATTCCTTCCTGGAGGTGCTATGGGCCAGGCATTCCTCAAAAGAAATTAGAATCTCCCACGAGTAGCGATAAATAAAGGCACGAGGCTTCCGGTTGATGACCAAGGTAGAGGCGGGCATGGGAGAAAAAAGAGGCTACGAATGGCGGGTCCTGCAACGCGCCAATAACTTCTCTTTCTATCTTTGCCTTTTAAACATTTCCCCCTTGCAGCTCATCAGGTATTATTGGAGGACAAGGCCACGAGGAGGAAACGGTCAAGCTCAGCCTTCCCTGTGGGACAGAAGCCCTTGTAACCCTCAAAGATGGACAAAGTTTGTAATTCACGTATCAGATGTACCCCAAAGCTCTGAAAATATTTTTCTCAGGGAAAACTTAATGCCTTATATATAAAATTATTTATTTGAATAAGAAATTTATAGAAAATATAGATTTTAGCTCTTAAGAAAAATATTTTAAATGCTAAAATTTTTTATGTTGATAAGAAAAAGATGTTATGTACATAATAGGGTAGCATTGTCTATGTTGTGTTTATATGTATTTCAAGGATTTAGTTTTGATGGAATCATATGAGGGCTTGATTTGGAGGAAATAATTTTTGCCTCATTGCTTTTCTTTTGGGAGCTTTTACCAAAGGAGGTGACATGTTTATTGGGAACTTAACAGAAGAGAAATTTAGAAATCTTGTTGGGGGAGTAGAGAATGGATAGTATCTGAAGATAAAGTTTGGGAAGGCCACAAACTGACACAAAGTGAGAGCCAATAGTAACATTTTCTCTTTATAGTAGAATTAGCTTTGACTGAAATAGAATTTGCCGAAAGATCCCCTCTGGCAGTGAGGAACCGACAAAATGCAATTTGATACCATTAAACACATTGGTCCATTAGGAGACTATTCTTTTCAAAATTGAGATCGAGTTTGAACCTAACAGCGTCTGCAACAATGGTGATAAATATATTTTGGATCACTGTTTCTCTGCTGTTACGAATACAAGAAATGTTGAAACTAAGGACAGATCCCTTGTTAAACCAAGGTCATTTTTAGCATGTAATGGAGATTATACAATTTAGAGAATTTTAACAATTCATGCTTCACATGATTTCTGCATAAGTGAAGATAATAGAATATTTTATTGATCTCATGTTATTTAAGAAATGAATTAAATTTCCCTAAATGCTTAGAAATTTTAAAGAAACGTAGAACTCTCTGTGCCTCTGAAATTTAGGCAGGTGATTTCATCTTTACTTAGGATTAAGTAATCATTTTCAAGGCCCTCTCCCCCTGCATTTAATATGTTACCGCATTACTTAAGCTCTCTGGGAGGGAGTTGTTTGTGAAAGACTAACTCAAGGAGATGTTCTTTAACCGCTGTTCAGTGACCTTGCATATCATTGTTTGCTCACATGTTAAAGTGAGGAGACTGGTCAAAGAGAACGAGAGTAGCAACTTAAGTTGTATCAGTGCAGAACAGTGAGTTTTGTTTGCATATTTTGGGAGGTAAACTGATTGGCTGAGAGCTAGTAGAGGACGTTCTGTCCTTGAAAAGAAATAACCATAGGTTTTATCAAGGCAACAATCTGAATTGTTTAACTCTGGGGTTAAGAAGTTAGAGTAGGGGATGAGAGTGAGTAGTAAGACAGGAGTGGAAGGAGCTTCTGGGACCCTCTCTAGGGTTTCCAATTCTTGGCTGAGGGTGGCTTGGGTACAAGTGTGTTCACCTTTGCGAAAATGTGTCCTGAAGCTTAGGATTTGATTTACTTTTCTGCTTTTATGTTATGTATGAAAATGTATTTTAAAAATAAAGGGGTATTACTTTTTATAAATAGGGAGTTGTGTTGGAGGTTCCTGGTGGGAGAATGGCTAAGCACATAAGGAGCCTCAGGGACGGTGGCGGGCTGGGGAAAGCCTCAGGACCAGCCGAGCACTGATGTAGTAAGGACAGCCCCTGCCCAGCTGAGGCGTCTTTGTTTTTCGCTCAGTCTACCTCCCTGATGAACTGAGGCAGAAGGCCGAGCAAGGAGACCAAGAATCTAACCACATCCTCCTCTCCCTCACCTCAGGCATCAAGACCCAACTTACAGTTCTCAGCCAGGAAGGAGAGAGAAACTTTTATCTAATAAGAGTTTGACATTTGGATTATTACATTGGCTCAGGACATTCTAAGTACTCAACAGAATGGTTCCTGTTTCATTCACGGCAAATTAACTCAGACTGAGATTGTCTTTGCCAATAATTTGACCCCCAACGAAGTTCATGTAGAATTGGAATTTATAATAATATGTGCTGACCAGGTAGCATCAGGATAATGTCTCTTCATAGGCCAAGAAAGAAATAACATACTCAAACCAGCGGTAGATTAATTACACTACTGTTCAGAGGCGAAGGGGAGATGAAAAGGAAGAAAGTCCAAATTTAATTGAGGTGTACCTTTCCTGGCTGGTTTCTCAGAAGAGGTCGGCTGAGCCAGCCAAGGCGACATCAGCGCACTTTGCGCGAGCCACGGCAAGCGTCTTTGTCGCGGCTAGAGCACGAGGAGTGCCAGCAGAGCCGAGAGCTCCAGCGTTGGTGGGGTGGAGAGCTCCCCGCCGTGGGGCGACTGCGCGAACCGCGGCGCTGCCAGCGGTATAGTCTCCGCCTGACAGAACTAATGTCCCAAAAGATCTTTAGAGAGCTCTTTAGATCAGCCAAAGAGTAGCCTTGCCTTTGGACAAGGGAACACTTTCTTGGTAAGTCTTCACCAATTCTTAGTATTAAGGGTTTCCACCACTATAAGCACTCAAGCACGGCGACGGCTTTACGGTGGCATCGCAGCGTGGCCACCCACATGTAAACCAAGTCGGCAGCTTAGATGAAGACAGCTTCACTTTAAGAAAGCCATAAAGTGAATTTGAAATCGTAACAGTTCTTCCGATTGAGAGAGGTGACTGGTGATGCTGCCCATTGTGAACAGGAGCATGGAAGTAGGAACTCCCTCCGGTACTTCCCAAGCTCGGGGTTTTTATCCAAGAGCCAGAAATAATTGCAGAGTGAATGGCAAACATTGTTTTTCTGCTTCGCCATCTATCACTTCACGATAGGTGGTGTGGCCAGCCAATTCCAAATAGCTTAAAACAGCCGCATTGTGGGTAATGAGGTCCCCTCACGGTCCGGGTTGCTGGGCGGTTATGCTGGCTAGGCTGGACCACCGTGAACCCCCAGCTGGGCACTCCAGCCATGTGCCCTCTGCCCCGGAGGCAGTAGTATTTTCTGAAACAGTCATTTGAAATAGAAATAACAAACGAAACCGTGTACAAACAAGAAATCTTTGGGGCCCATCACTAGGTGTCCAAGGTTTTGGAGCTTGGTGCCTATAAGAAAAGAAGAGAAGCACCAAACAGCACACTGATCTTGGAACATAAAAATCGCACCCACGATGACGTTAAATTGGGAAGCCCACTGACATTCTGGCCAGAGACATCTTGCAAACACAGGTATTTGATCTAAAGTGTATGACAATGACGTTTGAAATTAAACATTTGTCATGTATATTCTTTTACCAGGTACTCTTTAAGCATCGGCATCATCATGGAACCAAATAGACAAATCCCTGCTCCTCGGGAGTTTATATTCCTGGTAGAGAGAACAAACACAGTGAAGTGGCCTTCTACAAGCCAGGAAGAGAGCCGCCGGACATCAGATCCGCCCAGCGCCGTGATCATCGGACTTCTCAAGCCTCCAGAACCGGTGAGAAACAAGTGTCTGTTGTTGAACTACCTAGTCTATGGTATTTTTGTTATAGCTCAAACAGACTAAAAGATGGTCACTTTATCACATTTGGTGAGAGGAAGTAAGAATCGAGATTGATCACGGGGGGCTCAAGTGTTGCCAGCTGTGCCAGCACTATAAGATTCCACTCAGTTTCACTTAGTTTTTATATATTGATTATTGTTGTTGCCTATACTGATTGCTTCATTAGGGATTGCAAAATGATTTTCTAATTTTCTAATTCCTTCTAGATGTATTAGCTGGAATTTGTCTAGAAGAAAATCTTTCCCTCATGAACAATTTGGTTACATGAAATAGAATTGAAATATAAGAGGAAAGGCAGGATAAATGCTTGGATTATTTTTTGCTTTAGAAAAAACAGAATAAATCAGATGCCCTGATAACTTCCAGTGATGACTATTGAGGAGTTTGTCTTTTGTTTTTGTTCTTAATCATTATAAACTCAAGAGACCAAGTATACCCATTACCTATACTTATATGCCCATGATTATGGCACAACATCAAAAGCGGGAATTGAACATCGGTGCTGTGTGTGTAGTTCTTGTGACATGTTGTCACATGTGGATTTGTGTAACCACCGCCACAATCAAAAATGCAGAACTCTTCCACCATCACAAAGAGCTCCCCTCATGCCACCCCCTATAGTTACACACACGCACGCACCGTCCTGCCCTTAGCAACCACTGTTCTCCACCCCTATAATTTTTGTCATTTTTGAGAATGTTATATAAAATTGAAATCATGCAATGTGTGACCCTTTGCAACTGTTTTCACTCAACATGTGTTTATAAAATCCACAAGTGGATTTGCATGTATCAATTTGTATTGCTGAAGGTAATATTCCATGGGGAAACATGGACATCACCTGTTTGTTTAGCCATTCACATATTGAGGACATTTGGGTTGCTTCCAGTTTGCAGGGCTGTTACAAAAAATAGAATTTTACTTTATGAACACTGATGTAGGTAGGTTTGTGGGAGACATGCAGTTTTGGTTCTCTGGGAAAAATGCCCAGAGCAATTGCCGGGGAGATGCGGTAAATAATAAATATATATTTAGTTTTTAAAATAACTGCCACCACTATTCTTTCTGATGCTTAGAATTATTTATCTTTTCCCAGTGGAAGACCTTTGCAAGAGTTACCTCTGTGTTCTTTTGACATGAAGCCCATTCATCTTTGCTTTGTTTCTTTTCACGGCTCGAGAAGGCATCATTGCTGCCAGTTCATCTGAAAGCAAAATCAAATGTTTACTTATCAACTAAAGTAAAAGAGAGTGCACACCCAGATACAAACTAGCTGGGATGGACCAGGCAGAGAACTGTATGAACGCAGTTTTGAAACATTCTCCTATTGGTGGAAATTTGAGCCCTTTCCAATAGTACACTTTTATAGATATCAACATAATTCTAAATTATTTTCACTTTTGAACGTCTGCTTATGGCATTCCCTTATCTGCCCATAAGGACGCATATTCTGCTCTAGATTTTCTATCTAACAGTCCTGCTTCCAGTTTGGTATGGATCAAAGTAACAAGAACTAGGACCTACTTCTTGTAGCTATTTTGGCAAATGTTCCATTGCGCACTAACCAGAGGAGCCGTTGTCTACCCTGGCTCCCCATCTACCTCCTCCTTTTCAATGTTTACGTATCAACTAAAGTAAAAGAGAGTGTACACCCAGATACAAACTAGCTGGGACGGACCAGGCAGAGAACTGTATGAACGCACCACAGTTTTGAAACATTCTCCTATTAGTGGAAATTTGAGCTCTTTCCAATAGTACACTTTTATAGATATCGACATAATTCTAAATCATTTTCACTTTTGGACCTCTACTTATGGCATTCCCTTATCTGCCCATAAGGACACATATTCTGCTCTAGATTTTCTGTCTAAAATCTAACAGTCCTGCTTCCAGTTTGGTATGGATCAAAGTAACAAGAACTAGGACCGACTTCTTGTAGCTATTTTGGCAAATGTTCCATTGCGCACTAACCAGAGGAGCCGTTGTCTACCCTGGCTCCCCATCTACCTCCTCCTTTTCCCTTCTCTTCAAAGCCATTTCTCTTTAAAAATCCAAGCTGGCCCCATCCCACCCCAAACACCTTTTCCAGGGTGCCCTCTTTCTATGGAGAGCCTCAGGGGAGTGCTGGTACGCTCCTCCCAGTGATCCGTCTCCTCCCGAGGCTCTGTAATCCTTGCCGACCTCTCTCCCTCGCCCCCAGAATGATGTGTGCCTCAGTCTTGCAGAGGCAGTAGGGCAAGTCGTTAAAAACATGGGCTCTCTCAAATGACTACAAATAAAGCCAAATCCTGCTCTATCACCTACTGGCTGTGTCTGCAAAGGAAGGACGGTCACATCTCTCCCAGCGGTCTACGAGGAGCGAGGAGCGCAGAGCAGAGCGGCCCTCTGGCTTCTCTTGGCTTGCTCTTCACATGATTTCCAGGGAGCCCGGCAAGCCTGGCGGCTGACTCCTTCCACCAAGGCTCTTGCCCTTGGCGGTGAGGGGCTACGTCTTCCTCTAGGCTCTGGTGAAGGTGGGTGTTTTCCTCTGCCAGCCCCAGCACAAGATGTGAAGAATAAACGCCCAATTCTTACTGTTCGTTGCTGGCAGGATAAAGTCCGAGCTCCTCAATCCAGTATATAGGCCCCCTGCAGCCTGGTCCCCTCCTGTGTGTCTGTCCCTGTCTGTCCCCCCTGCATCTCCCTCCCAGCCTCTTTGTGGTGCTACAGTCAGTGAGCACCCACTTGCACCATGTGGATAATACAATGAACATTTTGACCCATCTGCATCCTCATTCTTCATCTCTCTGTTCATTTATCAAGCTACATGATAACAATTGGAAAAATATTTCGAGTAAGAGAGAGGACATATGCAGAAAATGCTTAAAATACATATGTACGATTTACAGAATCACTAAAAAGAAAATCTGTTAAAATCACTCAGTGAGGAAATACTACCGTGACCTTTACCAGTTCCCCAGATGCTCTCCATCCGCTCCTCTCCCCAAATCGCAATCCCCTGCCTCCTCTCCTAGAGGTAAATACTATCTTGACATTTGTGATACACATTTCTCTGCTTTTCTTTACAGTTTCACGGCCTACATATGCATCCCTCCATGCTACAGATCGATCTTACCTATTTTGAACTGGATATAAGTGAAATCATACTCGATGTATTTTTTGTGTCTTTGTACGTTCAGTCAAAATTCTGTTGTGGGAATTGTTCTTGTTTTGTTGTTTGTGGATATGTATAGTTCGCGTTGTGTAGCTGTATGACCATTTATTCAAGTATCGTCAGTAGATGTTTGAGTAGGTTTTCTTTTTCAGAGAGGTTGAGGCCGGCAGGTCAAGAGATGACCACCATGGCAAAGGTAATAATTTATTCCACTCATAGAGCCCAAGAAAAGGATCTTCGACCAATGGGGACAGGAGCCAAAGGATAAATAGTCCCCATTGCCAGGTCACAGGTGGGCAATTCACTTTCCACAGTTTCTCAGAGGGTGTCCCGCAGGATTGAGCCCCAGTTGCTCACGGTGCTAACAACGCGATCACACCCCCTTCGAACGGCTTTCCTTCCTCCCCAGTCTAATCACTCTGGGGCACCGCCCCTGTTCATTAGGACTACATCCCAAGATAAACTACCTGAGGCCGAGTCCTTGTCTAGACCTTGGGAGGGCCCTAAGCTCAAGCGCTGGAGTTTCTCTAGAGTATATACCTTGTAGTAGGATTGCTGCTTGTGGGCTGTAAGTATGCTTAATTGTATTATAGAATGTCAAACTGATTTCCAAAATGATTGTACCAATTTACATTGCTACTATCAATGACTAAGAGTTCCTGTTGCTCCACAGTCTCATCAACACAGATTATTGTTAGATTTTTCTGGGTTTTGTCTCCTCCCCTCATTTTTATTTTAATGACATGTGGTTGGTTGATTGATCACTTTTTCATCCTTTTATTGGTCAATTGGATAGCCTCTTTTGTGAAATGCCCATTAATGTCTTGTGCCCATTTTTATTGAGTGGCCTGTGGGGTTTTTTTGTATTGATTTGTAAGAACTAATTTTATTTTCTGTATTCCAGTCCTTTGGTGTTGAAAAGTGCCACAGCTTGTCTTTGGGTAATTGTTAATGCTAATATTTTTATGCATTAACTTCACAGGGCAAAGGGAGGCCCAGACAGTGGGTAAAACATCATTTATGGGTGTGCCTGTGAGGGTGTTTCAGGAAGACATTAGCGTGTGAGTCAGTAGATGAGGAAAGAAGATGGGTCTCACCATTAGGGGTGGCATCACCCAGTCCTTCCTTGAGGGTCTGAATAGAGCTGAGACACCCATCTTCTCCTGCCCTTGGACATCAGCACTCTTGGTTCTCAAATTTTCAGATGCAGGCTGGGATTGACTCCATTCACACCGCTGGTTCTCAGAGCTTTGGGTTTGGACTGGGACTACACCCCTGGCTCTCCCGGGCTTGCAGCTTGCAACGGCAGATCTTGGACTTCTCAGGCTCCATAATCGCATGACCTAATCCATGTTGTTCTATGTATCAGTGGTGTTTTCCTTTTTATTGGTGACTAATATTCCCTTGTGCGGCTATACCACATTTGTTGATTCATTCAACAGTTGATGGATACTTGTGTTGTTTCCTTTTTTTTTTTTTTTTTTCTATTATGCATAAAGCTGCTAACATATCTTCACATACAAGTCTCTTGTGGGGACACATGTTTTCATTTCTCTGAGTTAATACTTAAGAGCAGGATTGCTGGGTTGTATGGTACTATAGGTTTACCTTTATAATAAATTGTCAAGGCTTTTTTTCCCAAGGTGTCTATACCATTTTGTATTCCCACTGACACTGCATGGCAGTCCCAGTTGCCCACATCCTTGGCAACACTTGGTATTTGGTGGCTTTTAATTTTAGCCATTCTACTGGGTACGTAGTGATATTTCATTTGCAGTTTTTTTTTTTTTTAAGATTTTATTTATTTGACAGAGAGAGAGACAGGAGAGAGGGAACACAAGCAGGGGAGAGGGAGAAGCAGGCTTCTGCTGGGGGCTCGATCCCAGGACCCTGGGATCATGCCGACTGAGCCGAGGCAGACGTTTGACGACTGAGCAGCATGCATTGGCTCAGCACCCATTGTAGTTATAATTTACATTTCTCCAAAGATTATTAATATTGGGCAGCTTTAAAAAAAATAAAATTGAGCAAATCTCATGAATAAGTTAAGCCTTATGCCCAACTGCTCAATAAAAATATGTATTCTCACTAATATATATATGTATATATATATACATATGCCATATATACATATATACATATGTATATATGGCAGCTTTTTTTTTTTTTTTAAAGATTTTATTTATTTATCTGACAGAGATAGAGACAGCCAGCGAGAGGGAGAACACAAGCAGGGGGAGTGGGAGAGGAAGAAGCAGGCTTATAGCGGAGGAGCCTGATGTGGGGCTCGATCCCGTAACGCTAGGATCACGCCCTGAGCCGAAGGCAGACGCCCAACCGCTGTGCCACCCAGGCGCCCCTATATGGCAGCTTTTTATGTGCTTTTTGTCTATCTTCTTTGGTGAAGTATCTGTTTAACTCTTTACTCATTTAACAATCTGGTCGTGTCTTCCTATTGTTGAGTTATGAGAATTATTTTATATATTCTCCATACTAGTCCTTTGCCAGGTATGTGTTTTGCCAATATTTTCTCCCAGTTTGTGGCCTGCATTTCCATTTTCTTACCAGTGTCTTTTGAAGAACAAACACTTAAAATTTTGATGACATCTAATTTACCAATTTTTTTTCTTTCATGGTTTGTGCTTTCTGTATCGTTTCTAAGAAATCTTTGCCTGACCTAAGCCCATGAACAATTTCTTTGATGTTTTGTTCTAGAGGCTTAATAGTTTTATCTCTTACATTTAGCTCTATATTCCATTTAAAGACATTTTCTGTATATGGGTGAGGTTCATTTTTTCCCTACAGAGATCAAATTGACCCATCACTCCTTGTTAAAAAGACTATCCCTTCTCTTGACTTACATTTTATTGTCGTTTTAATGCTGTATTTCTCTTAATACAATGAGATATTGCTATTATTCTTTTATTCAGTCCACATTTATTTATTTTTAAAGATTTTATTTATTTGAGAGAGAGGGAGAGAGAGCTTGAACAGGGGAGAAGGGCAGAGGGAGAGGATCTCTCCCCACTGAGCACAAAGCCCGACTCGGGGCTTAATCTCAAGACCCTGAGATCATGACCTGAGCTGAAATCAAGAGTCAGATGCTTAACTGACTGAGCCACCCAGGCGCCCCCAGTCCACATTTATTTAGATTTAGCTACGTATTCTCCAATTTCCTCACTCTTCATCTTTTCTTGTATCTCAGATCTTCCATTTGTGATCATTTTCTTTCTTACCGAAGTATATCCTTTAGAATTCCCTTTAACAAGGGTCTACTAGTGGCAAGCTCTCTTTTGTTTGTCTGGAGTTTACTTCTCTTTCACTCACAGAAAATATTTCCTCTGAGTATAGAATTCTAGCAGTAGTCATGTCTTCAACACATGGAAGTTATCTTTCCATTTTTGGTTTCCATGTTGCTGCTGAGAAGTCAGATTTCAGCCTCATGGCCACTCCTTTGAAGATGCCAGCTCTTTATTTTTCCTGTGGCTTTAAAACTCTTCTCTATGTCTTTGGTACGCATCTAGGTGTGGGTTTCTTCCTTCCTCCTCTCTTTCCTTCCTTCTTTCATTAGAAACATTTTAGATCGCTCTGTTCTCTAACCTGTGTCTCTTTATCTTTGTGCTACACTTTCGATAATTTATTATTGTGGACAGAAGCTTTGTGTTCACCCCCACCCCCAATTCATATGTTTGGGGGGGCTAGATTTGGGGATGGGGCCCTTAGGAAATAAAGTTAAGTGAAGTTGTAAAGGTGGGCACTGATCTGATAGAATTAATGCCCTAACAAGGACACCAGAGAACTCTCTCCCTGTGTATGTGCACCAAGGAAAAGCCATGTGATGACATAATGAGAAGGTGGCCATCTACAAACCAGGAAGAGAGCTCTTACCAGAAACGGAATCAGCTGGAGCCTTGCTCTTGGATTTCCCAGCCTCCAGAACTGTGAGAGAAGAAATTTCTGTTCTTTCAGCCACCCAGCCTGTGGTGCTTTGTTATGGCACATGAATACAAGGACTATACTGAAATGGGTTTGTCCCTTATCCTATTGGTGGATATTAGTCTTCTTACCAGCTATTGTCTATTATAAATAAAGCTTCAATAATACCCTCGTGCAAGTCTTTTTGTGAATATAGGTTTTCTTTCTTCTGGGTAAATACTTAGGAATAAAATCGCTGGCTGATAGAGTTGGTATACGTTTATACAAAACTGTGTTATGGACTGAATGTTTGTGCCCCCCCTCTTCATATGTTGAAGCTCTACCCCTCATTGTGACGGTATTTAGAGATGGGGCCTTTGGGAGGTAATTAGGGTTAGATTAGGTCAGAAGGGTGAGGCCCCGTGATGGGATTAATGGCTTTATAAGAAGAGGAAGTGAGAGAGTTCTTCCCCCCACCTTCCTGCCCCACTGTGTCTATGCACCAGGGAAAGCTGTGTAAGGACACAGCAAGAAGAAAGGTAGTTGCAAGCCGGGGAGGGAGCTCCCAGCAGGAACCAAGTCGCCTGGCATCTTGATCTTACACTTTTGGCCTCCAGAATTGTGAGAAAATAAATGTCTGTGGCTTAAGCCCCCCAGCTGGTGATATTTTGTTATGATAGCCCAAGCAGACAGAAACACTGTCAAACTGTTTCCCAGTGTGATTTTTATCATCTTAGGTCCTGCATGACTGCCACATGAGGTCTCCAACCGAGGCATGGCCACAGCACTTACCCAAAGGAGCTGCTTTGAATTGGAAGTCGGTTACTTGGCTTAGTAACGTTTTCCAGAGATTTCAGGTGTGTTTACTGTAAGCAATCCAGAACCATCGGGTATGTGCTACTGTAGCAAGGACGCTCTCCTAGCCAATACTCTCGGGTTTGGTTGCAGGAGACTGGCCATCGGTATCTTTACAAGGAGATTTAACTAGTAACGGGAGAGAACGGATTGCAGATCTGCTGCTCACCCATTACTTCCCACTCACAAATACTTTGTCAAGAACAACGAAAGCCAGGTGGTCAGAGGTAACAGGGCGCGGTTTAAAGTTTGGGGCCGGGAATGTACAAGACGCGCCTGGGATGCCTTCTCGAGTCAGAAAAGAAACAAAGCTAGAAAAGATGAATGGGTCATGTCAAAAGAACACAGGAGGCAACTCGAAAGGTCTTCCACTGGGAAAAGATAGAATAATTTAAGCATCAGAAAGAATAGTGGTGGCAGTTATTTTAAAAACTAAACATACATTTATTTACCGTACTCCCCGGCAATTGCTCTCCTGGGCATTTTTCCCAGAGAACTAAAACTGTATGTCTCCCACAAAAACCTACCTACATCAGTGTTCATAGCAAATTTATTTGTAACAGCCCCAAACTGGAAGCAACCCAAATGTCCCTCAATATGTGAATGGCTAAACAAACAGGTATGTCCATACCATGGAATATTACTCAGCAATACAAATTGATACATGCAACGACTTGGGTGGATTTTATAAACATTATGTTGAGTGAAAAAAACAGTTGCAAAGGGTCACACATTGCATGATTTCACTTATATAACATTCTCAAAATGACAAAATTATAGGGGTGGAGAACAGTGGTTGCTAAGGGGTAGTGACGGTGCGTGGGGTGTGTGTGTAACTATAGGGGGTAGCATGAGGGAGCTCTTTGTGATGGTGGAAGAGTTCTGCATTTTGATTGTGGCGGTGGTTACACAAATCCACATGTGATAACATGTCACAGAACTACACACACAGCACCGATGTTCAATTCCTGCTTTTGATGTTGTGCCATAATCATGTAAGATATAAGTATAGGTAATGGGTATACTGGTCTCTTGAGTTTATAATGATTAAGAACAAAAACAAAAGACAAACCCTCAATAGTCATCACTGGAAGTTATCAGGGCATCTGATTTATTCTGTTTTTTCTAAAGCAAAAATAATCCAAGCATTTATCCTGCCTTTCCTCTTATATTTCAATTCTATTTCAAGGTAACCAAATTGTTCATGAGGGAAAGATTTTCTTTCTAGACAAATTCCAGCTAATACATCTAGAAGGAATTAGAAAATTAGAAAAAAATCATTTTGCAATCCCTAATGAAGCAATCAGTATAGGCAACAATAATCAATATATAAAAAACTAAGTGAAACTTCGAGTGGAATCTTATAGTGGCTACATCAGCCTGGCAACACTTGAGCCCCGTGATCAATCTCGATTCTTAATTTCACCAAATGTGGGACAAAGGACCATCTTAGTCTGTTTGAGCTATAACAAAATACCATAGACTAGGTAGTTCAACAACAGACACTTGTTTCTCACGGTTCTGGAGGCTGAGAAGTCCATGATCACGGCGCTGGCGGATCTGATGTCCGGCGAAGGCTCTCTTCCTGGCTTGTAGAAGGCCACTTCACTGTGTTTGTCTTCTACCAGGAATATAAACTCCCGAGGAGCAGGGATTTGTCTATTTGGTTCCATGATGATGCCGATGCTTAAAGAGTACCTGGTAAAAGAATATACATGACAAATGTTTAATTTCAGAACACATTGTCATACACTTTAGATCAAATACCTGTGTTTGCAAGATGTCTCTGGCCAGAATGTCAGTGGGCTTCCAATTTAACGTCATCGTGGGTGCGATTTTATGTTCCAAGATCAGTGTGCTGTTTGGTGTGCTTCTCCTTCTTTCTATAGGCACTGTCTTGACACTAGTGATGGGCCCTGGGAAGATTTCTGTTTGTACACGGTTTCGTTGTTATTTCTATTTCAAATGACTGTTTCAGAAAATACTACTGCCTCCGGGGCAGAGGGCACATGGCTGAGTGGGCCCAGCTGGGGTTCACGAGGTCCAGCCTAGGCCAGCATAACCGTCCAAGCAACCCGGGGACCGGTGAGGACTAATACCCACAATGCGGCTGTTTTAAGCCATTTGGAATTGGCTGGCCACACCACGATCGTGAAGTGATAGATGGCGCAAGCAGAAAACAATGTTTGCCATTCACTCTGTGAATTATTTCTGGCTCTTGGATAAAAACCCGAGCTTGGGAAAGGGGCCGGAGGGAGTTCCCATTTATGCTCCTGTTCACATAAGAGACCACCAGTCACTTTCAATCGGAAGAACTGTTACGATTTCAAATTCACTTCTTTATGGCTTAAGTGAAGCTGTCTTCATCTAAGCGCGACTTGGTTTACATGTGGGTGGCCACGTCAAAAGGATGTCACCAAAGCCGCCGTGCTGAGTGCTTATAGGTAGGAAACCCTTAATACTAAGAATTGGTGAAGACTTACCAAGAGTGTTCTGTCTGGGCAAGGCTACTCTTTGCTGATCTAAAGAGCTCTCTGAAGACCTTGGGACATTAGCTCCTGCTTGTGGCGAGACTACTCTCGCTGGCAGTGCTGCGAACCGTGCAGCGGCCCCACGAAGGGGAGCCTCCACCCCACCAACGCCGGAGCCTCGGCTCTGCTGGCACTGTGCTCTAGCGACAAGACGCTTGCCGTCTGCGTGGGCAGCTGGATGTCGGCTCTTGGTTGGCTCAGCCGACTCTTCTGAGAACCAGCTTGTGGAAAGGTACACCTCAATTAAATTTGGACTTTCTTCCTTTCATCTCCCCTTCGCCTGGAACAGTAGTGTAATTAATCTACCGCTGGTTTGGAGTATGTTATTTCTTTCTTGGCTCATGAAGAGACATTATCCTGGATGCTACTGGCTTGTGACATATTATTATTATAAATTCTAATTCCCACAGTGAACTTTCGTTAAATAAATTATTGGCAAAGACAATCTCAGTCTCTGAGGCTAATTTGCCGTGAATGAAACAGGAACCATCTCTGTTGAGTAATTAGAATGTCCGAGCCAATGTAATAATCCAAATGTCAAACTTTATTAGGGATAAAAGCTTCTTCTCTCTCCTGGCTGAGAACTGTGTTGGGTCTTGATGCCTGAGGTGAGGGAGGAGGATGTGGTTAGATTCTTGGTCTCCTTGCTCGGCCTTCTGCCTCAGTTCATCAGGGAGGTAGACTGAGCGGGAAAACAAAGACGTCCATGGCAGGGGCTGTCCCATTCTCACATCAGTGCTCATTGGTCCCGGAGGCTTTCCAGCCCGGCACACCGTCTCTTGAGGTCTTATGTGCTTTTTAGCCATTCTCCCACCAGGAACCTCCAACACAATCCCCATTATGTGTGCAATACCTTTATTTTTAAAATACATTTTCATACATAACATAAAGCAGAAAAGTAAATCAAATCCTAAGCTTCGTGACACATTTTCGCAAGGTGAACACACTTGTACGGCCACCCCCCAGCCAAGAATTGGAAACCCTAGGAGGGTCCCAGAAGCTCCTTCCACTCCTCTGTCTTACTACTCACTCTCATCCCCTACTCTAACTTCTAACCCCAGAGTTAAACAATTCAGATTGTTGCCTTTGATAAACCTGGTTGGCTTTTTCAAGGACAGAATGTCCTCTACTAGCTCTCAGCTAATCAGTTTACCCCAAAATATGCAAACAAAACTCACTGTTCCCAGACTGATACAACTTGGTGCTGCTACCTTTGTTCCTTGACTCAGTCTCCCCCCTCCTCAATTTACATGTGAGCAAACAATGATATGCAAGGTCACTGAACAGTGAGCAAAGGAATATCTCTGAGTTAGTCTTTCACAAACAACTCCTCCCAGAGAGCTTAAGTAATGCGGTAACATATTAAATGCAGGGGGAGAGGGCCTTGAAAAATGATTACTTCTTTAACTATAAAGATGAATAATTCTTAATGAATCTAGAGGCACAGAGTTCTTACGTTTCTTTAAAATTTCTAAGCATTTAGGGAAATTTAATTCATTTCTTAAATAACATGAGATCAATAAAATATTCTCTATTATCTTCACTTATGCAGAAATCATGTGAAGCATGAATTGTTAAATTCCTTTTAAATTGTATAATCAGTTACATAAAAATTGATCTGGTTTAACAAGGATCTGTCCTTAGTTTCAACATTTCTTAGGATTTTGTAACAAAGAGAGGAATAAAAAGTGATTCAAAACAGGACATCATCATTTGTTGCAGACGCTGTTAGGTTCAAAACTCGATCTCACTTTAAGAATGTTCTTAATGGACCAATGTGTAAGCCGAATGGTATCAAATTGCATTTTGTCGGTTCCTCACTGCCAGAGGGGATCTTTCGGCAAATTCTATTTCAGTCAAAGCACTACCAAGGGGAAGAAAAATGTTACTATTGGCCTTCTACTCCTTGTGTCAGTTTGTATTCTTCAAACTTTATCTTTCTCTAGATACTATCCATTTCTCTACTCCCAACAAGATTTCTCAAATTTCTCTTCTGTTAAGTTCCCAATAAACACACCTGAAAAGCCCTGAAGAAAAGCAACAGAGGCAAAAATTATTCTCCAAATCAGTTCATATGATTCATCAAAACTAAATCCTTGAAATACATATAAACACAACATAGACAATGCTACCTCTATTATGTACATAACATCTTTTTTCTTTATCAATATAAAAATTTTAGCATTTAAAATATTTTTAAGAGCGAAAATCTATATTTTCTTATACCCTATTCAAATAAATAATTTTATATATTAGCATTGCTTTCCCTGAGAAAAAATATTTTCAGAGCTTTGGGGTACATCTGATACGTGAATTACAAACTTTTGTCCATCTTTGAGGGTTACAAGGGCTTCTTGTCCCACAGGAAGGCTGAGTTTGACCGTGCTCTCCGTGGCCTTGTCCTCCAATAATACCTGGATGAGCTGCAAGGGGGAAATGTTTAAAAGGCAAAGATAGAAAGAGAAGTTATTGCGTGTTGCAGGACCCGCCATCTGTATTCTTCTCCCATGCCCTCGCCCCACCTTGGTCATCAACCGGAAGCCCGTGCCTTTATTTATCGCTACTGTGGGAGATTCTAATTTCTTTGAGGAATGCTCAAGGCCTGGCGAGCACTTCAGGAAGGAATCTCAACCCTGGGATGGTACAAGTGAGAGGGCCTATGGGGGTGGGGGTGAGGCAGGTGGACTCTCTTTAGGAAGAGGAATGGGCCTGCAATTGTTTGTGAGGAGCCAAGATCAAACCAACACTCTTCCATTAAAGACACAGGAGAGCGTGGGTCCATTGTGAAAATCAAGAAGGAACCTGTGAAATGTCTAAGGGGCTCCATGTGGCTGCAATGCTCATCGTTTTGGCTGCCTTCCAGATGGATACCAATCCCTGCATACTTGGCTCAGATTCCCACATAGACTCTCCCTCCACCATCCATCAAATATACCAGTAGATAAGGGGCTGGGCAGGGGGAGAACCATGAAAACAGTCATTGGTTAAATTAACACTCAGTTGGGTATTAATAGATTTGAGAGATTCACAGATTCTGATGTTAGCTTAGTGCCTGCTCTCGGACAAGCCATCTAACTTGCCTGAGCAAGGCTTCCTATCAGAGAAACAAGGATACTATGCCTTCCTTCCCTTAGTTCTAGTGGTACTCAGAATACTGGCAAATCCTTGGACATGATTACTTTCAAACTGATAGAGACGTATTTTCTTGGTCTGATTTCATCGATAATCCCCTCCACTCCCCCATAAATGAATATATTTTGACAAAGATGTACACAAGACAACTTCAAATGCAAGGTTAGTGAAAGTATTTCTCACTCTTTCTCCCTAAATTTGACAATAACTATCACCACCCAATGAGAGGATGTTTATCTTCTCTATCAAAAAATCGTCTTTGCCTTTGTCCTATAGCTAAAAAGTCACTTGTTTTGAAATATTTCTGCCATGCTTTAATCCTTGAGTACGTGCTCTAAAGTGAAAAACGTATGTTTTTATTTATTTCTATTTTTTATTTCTAAATATTTTTTAAAGTGATCTCTACACCCAGTGTGGGGCTCAAACTCACAACCCCGAGATCAAGAGTCACGTGCTCTACCGACTGAGCCAGCCCGCTGCCCCCCTATGTGGTATGTTTTTATAAAGAATATTCTTTATTTAATATCTGTGACTTTTTTACTTTATTCTTAAACACTCCTGGGCACCTTCCTGTCTTGAACGTTGCTGGAGTGTAGAACGGTGACAGATGGAAACGGCAGTCCAGAATGCTGACTCTGGATGTTACCATAGGTGCAGGGCAGCACTAAATTGTTCAAAGAATGAGGAAGCCACAGCTGTGCAGCTGGATGGGGTGATAACTCGTGGCAGATGAATGCAGATGGGACACAGAGGGTGTGCTTTTTTGTTGATGAGGAGGGCAAATGCTGCATAATGAATGCAGTAAAAATTAGATGAGCGTAACTTTTTGGTGTTAGAGCGTTTAAGTCATTACAGCTCATTCAGCAGGCATGCCAAAACAGAAGCAAGTTAATTCACCTCTAATGCATCTTACCTTGGGTTATCTGACGTTCGTCTGCCTGTATTGCTTTAGCATGTAGCTCAATTAAGTATTTAATGTCTTTATTGTTTCCACCAATTAAATATAGGTCAAACCCCACTGCAATGAACTTCGGAGGTGCTGGGGGATTGGGTGGAGTGTCATGGAAAGGCGCTCAGACTAGGTTTCTTTGGAGAAACAATAATGATGACTAATGGTTATGGGTACTTACTGTGTTCCAAGAATTTTGCAATGACGTTGACTTATTTAAACTTCGTGACACCCCTATGGAATTAGGTATTATTATTCCCATTGTGTAGATAAGGAAACTGAGGAAGAGATAAATTAAGCAACCGGCTCAAGGTTCTCAGCTAAGAAGTGGAAGATGGGGCATTTGAGCCCAGGAAGTTATATACTAGAATTCCTCACTTATGTTCCCAAATCATCACAGTTGAAGGTATTTTTAATTTATTCCTAAGTCACTGCTTTTGGAATTAGACCACATGGTAGCATCTTCTGGGGAGAGAGAGGGTGCTAGGAAGGGACGGTTTTGCAAGGAGATCTAAGAAAGTTTGCATCCCTGCTCTGTCAATTACTAGCGAGGTGACCTTGGGAACATTACTCGACCCCTCGTGAGCCTCAGTTATGCTATCTGTGAAACGGGGGCAATGATGGTACATCACATTGGGTTGTTGAAATGGTACATTTAAATGCCCAGCACAAGATGCTGACAGTGTCTGTTCTCCACCAGCTTCCAGCTGTGGCCTAAGAAGTAAAAGTTCACTCCTGGTTACTTTGGTGACCAAGGGGCATGTCAAATTGTCTACAGTCCTAGCTCTCCCCCCGGCCAGTGAGCCGAGAGATGTACACTTGAAACTGGGTGTCCTGCACAATTGCTTGTCCTGTCAGGGTTCCACAGAATGCTCCTGAGTTGTACTCTGTTGGGCCCCTTACTGGCCAGCCCTTGCTGGACCCTGTTGCCAGGACAGGGTACACTGTCCAGAGGGCCAGGGTGCAAGGAGAGGCATTCCCCTGGGCACAGCCTGGCCAACTGGGTCTAACTGGGCCTTCTCTCTGCCAACAGCCCTGCAATACCAGCTTGTGAGTGATGCCCAAACTGTCCCCAGCTGTCGGTCTCCTAAGGAGGCCCAGCTCTCCTGCCCCTGCCATCAGGGGTCCCTGATTTGAGGCCAGTATGTCACTATGTCCCTATTTCATGCCTATCCGTCATGTCTGCTTCACATACACACTCTCCGAGGAGGTGAGTGTCTTATCTATGGACACACGTCTGAATCTACTCCACCAACAGCATCGGAGGCAGCTGGGTATATGAACTTACTACTGCAAGGTAAGAGAAGAAAGACCAGAGAATTTGTAAACCTGAGAAGCATTTCTTTTGCTCCTGCTCATATTATTTTTGTCTAGTATGGTGTTCCATCCAAGTAACACTCAATAATAGGCTTCTCTGGGGGCGCCTGGGTGGCTCAGTAGGTTAAGCGTCCAACTCTTGGTTTCAGCTCAGGTCGTGATCTTAGGGTCCTGGTATCGAGCCCCATGTGGAGCTCCCCGATCAGCGGGGAGTCTGCTTGTGGATTCTCTCCTTCTCCCTCTGCCCCTCCCCCTGCTCATACGCTCTTTCTAAAAATAAATAAATAATCTTTATATTAAAAAAATTAACAGCGTTCTTTCTACTCTGGAGTACTTGGAATGGGGGTTTGTTCAGGAAGGAAAGGTCCCTGGGAGGTTCTGGTTATTGTGAGGACTGTAGGGCATGGACCGTTTCAGGCTGTGACTCATTTCCATGATCAAGACCACTGTTAACTCAAGTGAAGGGTAACACCTCTGCCTGGGTCCCCTACTCAACTCAACTCCTCATCTTCTCAAAAGAGGAAGGAACTTGAGGGTGCAAAAGAAATACTATGCAAAGTGGCTAAACTTCCAAACATGTGTATAGAAGTTTTAGAAATTAGTACAAGGCAATTTTTTTTTTTTTTTTAACACCAGGTACCCCCGCTTCCTCGGTCAACAAAGGAGTTTCGGTTGCTTGTTCCATCGGTTTGGCTCCTCTTTCTGACACTCAGAGAGGGCCCCCTCTCTGACCTCTGCAACCCGTGTCCTAGTCTCCTGGGGGCAGGGAACAGCGTGCACGTCAGCGTCTCTGAGCCTCAGTTACCTCAGCCGTGGCATGAGAATGATAAGAGCAGACACTCTGAGGGTTGCACGGCTTTGAGATAACGCATATAAAGGGTGTGTAGTAGGGTGTTAGATAAATAGCCATTCTTTCTTTTTTTTTTTTTTTTTTTTTTGAGGTGGGGGAAGAGGCAGAGAGAATCTTATTTGTTTTAGAGGAGGAAGGGGCAGACAGAGAGAGAATCTTAAGCAGGCTCCCCACCGGGCATGGAACCGGACATGGGGCTCGATTTCACGACCCTGAGATTATGGTCTGAGCTGAAATCGAGTCGGCCGCTTAACCAACTGAGCCCTGGCAATTCTTATTTTTGTATCTTTCAGGATGCACCCCAATTCCATCTTTTCAAAATCCGAAACACCAGAGGTGTTTTCAGTGCTTCTCTCTTAGTTAGCTCAGTTAGTCTAACCATGCCTGGTAAGCTGTGGGAAGGCAAGACCCAGGCCATCCAAATATCCACACCTCTGAGTGTGCCAGGTACCTATCTATGCACCATGAACCTGAACTGACCAGTGATCAACTGATAAGCTACTATAACCACCTCTAGCAGAAAGCTCCCAAAGCAAAGATGAATCTAGAACTGTGTATTGTTGTTTGGACAAAGTGATCATTATGGGTTTCCTAACCATGTGATACTTCCTACTTCCTTTGCAAAGACTAGAAGCCGGGGCCCCTGTGTCTGTTTACCTTATTGCCCGTGTCAGCGTCCACCAGGAAGCCCAGGACCCTGAGAACCACACTGCTCACACCCATGGGACATCGGCTCTGGCCCATATGTTTCAGGGTCACCCCGTGCAGATCCACACTTGGGCCTTCACACTCCTGAGTTGGTAAAGAATCTGGAGGGTGGAAAGGCGCCTGGTCTGGCTGGACAACAGACTGGTCATCTGGTAGCATTTCCTTGAGATTTCCCACGTCGTCGTCCTCCTCTTCCTCTTCTATGCATGACTGAAGTAGATGGGTCACAAATTCCAAAAGCAGCAAATGGAACAGATGCCAGGAGCCTACATTGAAATAACAACTGCAAATGAATAATTAGATAGACAGATGGACAAATACACAGATCGCTGTGGAACTACCGACTTTTCTGGGGCTTTTAACTTCTGTGTATTGGGGCCTTCTCACTCCTATAGCTGATCCTGGGGGGTCCCGGGCAGGCATTCTGTACCCGTGAACCCCAGCAAGGTGCCTTTTGGACAGAAAGCACAGACAGCTAAACAGCCTGAACCATGAGAGGGAACTTAGAGCCCATCTACTGTGAGGTGGGAGAAAAGCAAAAACTACAGAGAAAGAAGTGCTGTTCCCAGAGCTGGAGAATGTGCCCCTCAGCCCACCCCCCCCCCCCCCCATTG
>NW_024426774.1:77896258-78023460 GCF_017311325.1 Ursus maritimus
ACGCAGGGCAGTAAGGGCCAGGCTGGGAGGGATGTAGAGGCAGAGTGTGGGAGGGAGCAAGCTACCCATCAGAGGCTGGAAATGTAGCGTTGCCTTTCCCCGTTGCAGTCTCCTGAGGAGGTAGGTGGGGGAAGGGAGGCTGGCGGGCCTGCGAGGGCTGCCATCAGGGAGATGTGCAGGGGGAGCCAGGAGGGCATGTGACTCAGCTGAACGTTCCAAATCCCAAAGGCTTTGGTCTTCCAGGAAAGAAGGATAATTAATGTTCAGCTGAAAAGCAAGGCAGGGTTGGGGGGAGGGGGATCTGGCTTATTGCTATCATTAAAAGATACTTTTTTAATGAAGGTAAAACCAGGGCTCTCTACAGATACAAAATGATCATGTGTCAAAGATCTCACGAAGTCCTTTATTAGAGGAAGTTTGTAAAATGTTGCCAACTGGTTCAAAGGAGAATTCCAAGCACTGAACAGGTATAGACAGTAAAGAATTTACACAAAGATACCCCACAGATCTGTCCTCAGGGCAGTGATCAATAGCACCCACCTGACACCATTAGTTTGCATTTCCCTGGGGGAGGGTCATTTGCATTATTATTGATACAATTTCGAGCGGTGTAAAATAACAAGCACCATGGAAGGTGGAAGTTAACTCAGAAGGGTGTGCTGAACCTTCTGTGTACTTCAAAGCCTTTTGTCCATTTCCGGCAAACTTCTGTCCATTTCAAAGCCTTATACAATGTTTGTTTTTCCTTGATGGATCTGGGTGGGATGGAATGGCCTGACCGGGTCTGCAATAAGCCTGACCAACAACCCCTGGCCCATTTAACTATATGAAGGGGAAAAACCAGTGTAAATACCTTTTGGATATCATACGGAGGTCCAAAGACGGTGTGTGGTGGGGTAGGGGGCCACAGCTTCAGGGCTGGTTTTTTATCATGGGCTCAGCACATGAGCTCCTCTCCATCTCTTTGCTCTGGGAGAGCATTAGCATAAAGCAGAGTCATTTTGGACTTCATTAAAGGGGAGAGTCTCATTACCAGCAGGTGTCACCTACATGGCAGCCTACAGCAGCCACCCTCAGAAGAGTTCCAGAGTGTTGGCAAAACTGGTCTACGATAAAGCTTGTCTTCTCTTCCTCGTTTCATCTACCCGCCGTGAGGGCATCTGGCCGCTCTCTGGAGCAGGGATTCTTCACCCAGATGAGTGTGCAAGCTCACAGGGGTGGAGATTTTGTCTTTTCACTGCTGTTACGCCCACCGCCCAGGAAGGTGCCTGGGACTTTGCAGGGACACAATAAATATCCATGGAATGGATGATCCTTTCCGTGGGGCTCAGTGGTGAACTTCCCTTCCTACATTCTGTGCTGCCTCTTTGCCACAGATGGGACAGATGGGACTTTCCTGACAGAGAAACACCACCTACCGGACCAGATAGTTTGCAGTGGATGCTACTTCTCTCTTTCCACTATCTGCATACGATGGTGACTGTATCAGTTCTTATTCATGAAATTTAAACTTGGGTGCCCCAGAGAACCCATTTTGTCCCCATCTCAGTTGGCTCCCTGCATGCTTTTCTAAAAACACCCAAGTACACAATTCAAAAAACAAGGGGAAGCCTCTTATGCATCCAGCCATGATGGAATGGGAAAGGGAACCTTGGTTCAAGTGTTTGATGGGCTATCATGTTGCCGTTAAAAAACAATTATTATGGCTTTCTATGTCTATGTTATATTTTGCAAAAAATGTGAAAAGAGGGGCACCTGGGTGGCTCAGTCGGTTGATCATCTGCCTTTGGCTCAGGTCATGATCCCAGGGTCCTGGGATTGACCCCGGACTGGGCTCCCTGCTCAGCGGGGACCCTGCCTCTCCCTTTCCCTCTGCCCCTCCTCCCTGCTTGTGCTCTCTCGCCCTCTCACAAAAATAAATAAATAAAATCTTAAAAAAAAAAAAAAAACGGTGAAAAGAAGGTGACTGGATTCTATGTAGAACACAAAAAATACCCATGCTGTAATAACAGTTTTAAATACAAAATGTTTTTAGTCTCTGACTTACCAAAACTATCTCTGTGGCAGAGGGTCATGGCTCTGCTCACGGCAGTGAGAAGGAAATTCCACCTCAGCTGGAAGCTGGCGGCCAATCTGATAAACTCTTCTTTGCTTCTGCTTGGCTATTCCATTTTTGTGAGAAAAAAAATGCTGAGGTTTATGACAAAACCAGGACGATCGTGCACACAGTTGCCACACACACAAGCTCCCAAGCAGCTGGGAGAGAAGAGGAAGAAGAGACGATAAGGCAGCAAGGGAGGCAGAGGCACCGTGGCCTATTTCCGGTCTCTTGGCATCTCCCGTGGAGATGATTCCAGGGCAGAACCCTTTGAAGTTGGTGCAGAGAAGGAAAGAGGTGGGAAACTGGCCTTCATTTTTTTGTTTTGATCCCACACAATTTTTCAAAGGCGGTCATTTGTGAGGCACAGCAGAGGACGACCGCGGGCAGCCTTGCTGGGCCCACGTGGCAGCCGCCACGGAGAGAGCTGCCGGCGGCTGTGTGCTTGCCAAGTCCGAGCGCGTGCGAACGTGGCACACGACCCCATACTAATGAGAGTAACGGCGCTGACTTCGGAAAGTACAAAGCTGGCCACTGCGCCATGGGCATGACCTGAGGCCTGGAAGGTTCCACCCGGGCGTCCAGCGGAGCCCAGGCCCACGGACAGCTGAGTAGCACTAAACTGGGTACCAGTGAGATGCCCCCACATGCAGGCTGCCAGACTCCATCTAGACTGAGAGTCTCCTTGGGGCTCCTATGAATCTCGCAGGCATGTGTTGGAATGAACGCCCCTGCAGCCCTCCTAAGTCTCATGGTGTCTGTGGACCACACACAGGGCTCGACCACAAGTCTCTGAGGAGGAGCTGCTGGGACTGGCTAGAAAGGAGGGAGTACGCTTTTCCATCTCTGCTGCTCCTCCCTCTGCCCACTGTGAGCGCCCCGGGCTCGGGGAGGGGGTGAACCCCATCCAGGAGCAGCACCCTCCCCCTGTGGGCTCCTGGCCCCTGGGCTCGTGCTTGTGACCACCTAACACAGGGCACCCAGGAGGAGCCCCGCTCAACACACACAGGGATACTTCTGAAAAGCATCGAGAGAAGCTGCCTTGGGTGACCAGCACTCTGCACAAACGTTTAACCATAAACCCTGAACGCTGTGGTGCATTCCTCTGCTCGCCACCCACGAGGCACACAGGCTCCTGTGTTCGGAAACTGCTGCTGGGCCCGAGCCGCCCGAGAACCGGGAGAGAGAATGCGTGACACAGCGGAGCGTCTTCTCTGCGAGCGCGCTGCCAGATGCTAGCCACTGAGGCCATTAGTCATCCCCGACATGCCTCAGGGCTTACATTTTCACAGTCTGAGGATTTTATTGACAATAGCCTGTTTTTTATCAGCCAAGCTGTTGTACAAAAACAAGCCCTTCAAAGGCACGGTTACAAAAATACCATTTTTCTAACATGCCTCATTTGTGAAGGCTGAAGATATGGGGGTGGAGTCTTGGGAAATACAGGGTGTTACATGGTCTAAGATAGGGTGAGCCTCTCGGGCTGCTTCGAGGCAGGATTGGTATTACTGGTCTCAGGAGGCTTATCTTGGTTAAAGTCAGAGGTGGAGTGAATACCCAAAACAGGGAACAGAGGCTTGAAAGCTTCTATGGGTGAAGCTGTCAAATGAACACATGTCCCCACAGCACTGCCACCCTAGACAGGCTTACCACTGTTACAGACAGGCTTTGCCAAAGCCCAACGAGGAGAAATAAAAGCCAGACGGAATCTGGAATGGTTATCATCCAGAAGCAAAGAATGGAAACCGACACCTGACAAGGGTTGGAACTGACTTTCAAGCTCCTTCCTGAAAACTTCTCTGGTTCATCTTTATGAGGTGTGTGACCCTACTGCCACCTACAGTCTTTGTGCCCTTAGGTAGTACCTGTGCCCTTTCTCTTTGATGGTGAGGACAGGCACACAGACAAGAACAGGTGGCGCAGGAAGGGGGAGAGAAAGAAATGTGACTGGAGGCTTAACAGAGAAAGCCCCAAGCCGAGCTCCCGGCCTGGGCTCTCCAAGTCTTTGCTCTCTGCTCCAGGGACGGCTGCTTCTTCTGTAAATAGGTCCTCCATTTTGCCATGTGCTCGTTCTGCTCTTGCCAGTCTCGTGTGGACATTGCTCACTGTCCTAGTTTGCTCTAATCCCGTTCACCTTCTACATCTTGTTTCACTCCCACCTCCCCCAGCAAGGCCTTTCCTAGCTGCCTCAGCCATCAGAGGACACTGCCTCAAGGCGGGGCAGCCCTGGGCTGTCTTGTTTAGGTCTAGGTTTTACTGCATAGCCCCCAGCTCCTCACCCACAACCCACATGGGCGTCCATCGGAGGGCAGGGGTGCTCTCAGCTCTTACAGTGCAGCTGCCGAGGCAGAGAAGGAGGACAACCACCCCAAAGTAACGCCCTATTCAAGTAACACCCAAGTTTCAAGTCGACCAGTCGACCATCTGTATCCAAAACAATACATCTTTGCTTTTGTAAAATCAAGCCTGACACTTGGATGGTTCTGCAAAATACCCAGACCAGCACTGTTCTCCCTAAATAGTCAAAATCCCTCTTCCTCCTAGACATTCTTGTGTGGTCACACATACACTCATCCATGCTCACCTGCACGCACGTGCTCACCCATCCTCACACACACTCATCTGCACACCCATGTTCACCCCACACTGTGCTCACTTGCACACACACTCAGCCATGCTCACCCACATGCATGCTCAACCACCTGATCACCCACACTCAACTGCACATACACGCTCACTTGCACACACACCTGAGCCCACACACGCTCACCCACAAACACACACCTGTATGTGCCAGCCTCTGATTCCTGCCTTGCTACAGGATGGAGTGAGACACCGCTTCCCTATCTTTAACACCCGCACCAGCCTTCACACATTTCTGGCCAGAGAAAACTGTTTCATTTCATCAGGTCATGGGCACAGGTGCTAAAACATAGCTAGAATGATCAACAGCCCCTTCTTCCCTTTAAAAAAAAATCATGGTTTTGTACCTGGAAGACAAATGTTTGGAGATTTGAAGACAGACAATTCAGGAATATGCTGAGATCTGTAGATGTTCCCAGCAAAGAAATCAAACTGCTTAAACCTGCCAACAAAAGAAATAAAAAGATGACGAGCAAAGTAGCAGGATTTTACTCTAGGTATTTGCACACTAGGTGACCTAGGGGACAACACTTGTTAGTTCAAAGGAATTCCCTGGGGTCTCATACTCCTTTTGAACACAAAGGATGAATTCTAAAGCTGGACTTGTCACCTCTGTAGTCAACTAGTTAAGGTCTTGCCTCTGAGGAACCGCCTCTGTCACTTGTTGAAATGGAAAAAAATATTTTGAAATAATAACTACACCTTGTAATTATACAGAACCCAGCTACAGATGAGCTCATTGCATGATACAGACATGAGCTCACCTACCCTTGCCGTTTTCACAAAAGGGGTAGTTTATTAATGTCATTTAAACTGATGGTGGACATCAAAGCCGATGAGGGATGTGTCTTGCCTGGGGTTATAAACTCAGTTAGTACAGACCTGAAGGGTAGAGCCCAAGCATATGTGACGTCAGGACTTGGGTCCTCACCTGCACAGGCAGCACCGAGCAAAGAACAGCCTTGGGCTCTCCCACCTTTTGGAATGCAGCTATGTACCAAGCAGAGTTTTAGAAAACCGAGTAGGTTGCCATGGCCCTGACTGAGGCTTGACCAGGTCTCATCTGGAGGATCCTCCAGGGACACCTCAACATCTACCTGCTAGGCATCAGCAGTGGCGATCAGAATACTGTCTCCCTGCTGGCTCTTTGCCCTCTTGGAGGTTCTTCTATTCACAAGAATGCCAGTAGGAACACAGGAGTACTGGACAGGCATCTGGGGGAGAGGCCTCATGCCCTCCTGGGGCTCCCTGGGCTCTGCCTGGGGGTAAAAGCGGGATCTGGGCAATCACCTGGAGTTTGGGGGAGAGCCAGTGGCCTGGGAGGGGGGTCTTTTGGGCTCCTACTAATGAGCACTGCTTGTCCATATCTCTGAAGTTTGCTAGGTTAGGCCCTTACCTTCTCATTACTGGTTTGGGAGGGAAGGAGCTGGGATTTGAGAGAGCCAGTCAATTGGGGCAGGGGCGAGCCACCAGCAAGTATGGACCTATTTAAATATTTTAATAAGGGCTACCAAAGTCAGCCCTACTTCAAGGTCAAAGAGAGAGGCCAGGATAATTTGTGGCGCATTTACGCACCACTGAATCCCTGTATTCATCTAGCTATGAAGTGTGAGACTGCTACCGTGTGCCAGCACTATGTTGGGTGGACCAAGATGAAAAAGCCACAGCTGACACCTGAAGAAACCCACTGGCTCTGGGGAGGCAGCTCTGTGCAAGGTGAGCGTATCAGGACAGGGCCAGGCTCATGGAAGATGAGGCTACTAGACCTTCCTGGGCCATCCTGGCGGAGTGCGTGGAACGCGCATGAATGGAGCACGGCCCCTCCTGACAACTCTCCTACAAAGGCCTAGAGATTCGCCTGTGGTCTGGGGGCGGAGGTCATATACCTCTGCAGCTCTCCTCCCGAAACAGCGCCCAGGCTCTCCCCGCCACGTGAGGACAGCTCCTTCTCTCACTACTTTCACTTTCCAGAAATGGAACAGTGCTGTCAGCCTGCTTGCCAAGCTCTTTGTATAAGGGACATTTTTTCCCTTGAAAAACAATTCAACTATCAGATGGCAAAGGGCAGGAATATCCACATATTTACTATCACTTGGTAAGAGCATCATGGCTAAACTTCGCCTGGTTAAAAGTAATTCTTGGTGATGCTAATAATAGCGACAGCAGAATCTGGCAAGGCAGGGAGCTAACTCAGTCCATTTCGGACAAAGCTAGAAAAGACACTGTTGAATCTGCATGTACAAGATCGTTGCAGAAATGTTTTTTCCAAAGGAGACACTCCAGGTATTTCCAAAAAGAAGCAACAGCCACCCTCCTCCGTTCATTCATTCAGCAGACATGTATTAGCACTGGTGGCCTGGCGGACCCTTCCTCACCCCTGCAGGAAGAGATGTGTGAGCAGATAAATGATAATATCAGAGTAAAGTAGGTTCTACCTCTATTAAGAATTCATAAACTAGCGATGGTCACGCCAGCCCCAAATATATCCCAAACACTGCAATAACGCAAGGTGCAGAAGGAAGATTACATTTCAACTCCGTGTGTGTCTCCAGGTCACCGGCGCTACTCGGGTGACTAGGCAGGGCTTTCTTAGGGGTGTCCAAAGCGCCTCGATTGATGATGGCATGTAGCTCTGACTTCAAAACATTGACTCTCCTGTTATTTTTCAACACCATTCTCATAGTCTAAAAATAATGGAGACGCATAATACTTCATTAAATCTTGTCCTTTTACTTTTGCCTAATCCCCTCTCCAAACAACTAAGATTTTTTTTTTTTTTGAGGAGAAAGAGAAGTGGATTTGGGTATGATCCACTAAAACTGAATCATAAATGACAACTGAAACTGAAATGTTCAAATTGCACACATCTTCGGACAGCCTTTCTGAAAATCACCATTCAGAGTGCTTCTGCTCGGAGGCAGATGTGGTCAGGGCTCTCGGGGCTCTGGGGCTCTTCCTCTCCAGGACTCTTATTCTCTGCGCTGCGCTCCACGAGCCTGAACTGCTCTAGAGAGGAGCACGGGGGCTCTGCCGGAAGCGCAGCAAGGAAAGCATGGCTCTGCAGACGCCAGGGCTGACCAGTTCCAGGCGGGCACTGTGGGCACTCTGATGCTGTCCCTGTCCTTCCCTCGGGCCATGAATTCAGCCGCTGGGAGAGGATTTCCTCAGCCATCCAATGGGGACAATCCAGTCCCCTCTGTTCTGGGGTCCGTGGGCTGAGCTGTGGGTCCTCAACACCAGCCCTAGGAAGGGGCACTGGAGCCACCTCCTCCATCTGGCAGGGGAGGAGCCCGAGGGCACCTGGGGTGCTGAGTCAACTTTCTCAAAGCCATCGTGTTCAGAGAGAGAAGATTCAGAGCAAGGTGGCTCTAGAACCCGAGCTTGCCGCGTAGGCTGGGTTGGGGTGAAGGTTTTCTGTGGGAACATCACCAGTTGATGCAATCAGGAAAGAGAAAGTGCTGGTGAACAGGATGGGCTGTGAGCACACAGACAGGAAACAACCCCGAGAAACGTGAAGTCGAGAGAGAGTTTTGTGCAGGAAGGACAGAGATGGTGAAGTGGAGGGCCCAGCAGTGCTCCTCCTGAGCTGGGACTGATCTGGAACGGAGCCCCTGTCTAAGCGGTGTCCTGATCTTGTGTCCACGGGATTTCGGAACAGATTCCTGCGCGGCCTGCAGCCTGGTATTACAGAATCTTCCTTTCAGCCCTTCTCTGCCTTCCTCTAACACGGAAGCTAAATAAACAACCCATGAGGGAAAAAGTCAGAGCTGAGAAACCTGGCAGGCCGAACACACGGAGTCCATGGGGCCACGCACAGGGTGAAGGGCTCCGTCTGTCTGTTCTAGGCTCGATGCCCCTTCACCTCTGACACTGGCTGGCCCTGGTCGGCACTTGCATGGGGTCTTCCTCTGGAACTTCAGAACGTTGACCTACTTGTTCTGCTTTTTCTTCTGCAGGGAGAACCTTTCTGAGCAGAGGAGCAGTGGGGTGGGCTTCTAGCTGAGAGTTTTGGGAGCAGTATGCCTTCCCAGTTAGTGGCCAACAAGGTCCTCCTGTCTGCCCACTGCCCTCTAAGGGATGGACACGGCCTCCCTACAAAGGGAGTTACCACCTGCTCTTAGGACATAGTTGCAGCTTTCACTTTTTGCTTCAGGAAACTGCTTTGTTCCCTCCCGTCCTGTTGGCTGAAACCTACCTTTGCCATGTTGGAAAGATACGTCTTCCTTCTTAGTCTTTTGACAAATACAGTAACTTCTGTTAAGAACAATACACATGGCCATTATTAATGTAGCTTCGAGTTTTTTTTAATAAAGATTTTTATTTATTTATTTGACAGAGACAGAGAAAGCACAAGCAGGGGCAGGGGCAGAGGGAGAGGGAGAAGCAGGCTTTCCACTGAGCAGGGAGCCCAATGTGGGCCTCGATCCCAGGACCCTGGGATCCATGATCTGAGCCGAAGGCAGATGCTTAACAGACTGAGCCACCCAGGCATTCCTGTAGCTTCACGTTCTTATGTACACAGTGGGGAAGAGGACCCACAGCACAGACATGAGGCCTACTCATTTGCTAGGAAGGTACAGCTGCCTAAACTGCCCTCCACACAGGGAGGCCTCCACACATCCTGGGCTTCCCACCACCCACTGACCCTTTCCCTAATGGCTAGGAGATGCTGGCAGGGGCCACTTGACAAAAACCATTCCCCCTGCCTCTCCGTGCCAGAATGTGATGTACTCCCAGCATCTGACGTGCCTGCTAAAGGAGTTTAAGACTTTTGCTTGAGATCCCCCAGCTTTGTCATCTCTACAGTGCTCTCCTCAACAACTGACCCAAGGAGGGGCGCCCAGGGGGTTCAGTCAGTTGAGTGTCTGACACTTGATTTCAGCTCAGGTCATGATCTCAGGGTCCTGGGATCCCGCATTGGGCTCTGTGCTCAATGAGGAGACTGCTTCAGGATTCTCTCTCTCCTTCTATCCCTCCCCTCATGCTTGCTCTCGCTCTCAAATAAATAAATCTTTAAAATAGAAAAGTGACCCATGAAAAGGAGGAAACATCAAGGGAGTGTGCATGTATTCATCTGACAAATATTTATGAGGGACACTCGTGCACTGTTTGCTCCATAAATGTGTGCTGGGTGTTCGCCGGATTGTTGGACAAAGGAGGGCAGCCTCTACCCTCTAGGGGCTCACCCTCTGAGGATGGGTCACCAGATGGGCAGATGTCTTCTCCACAGCAGGGTAAGGGCCCCTGGCAGTGTGAGAGCCGCCTGGGGAAGAAGGAAGGAAGGGGTGTGTGGGGGTGCCAAGGGGAGGGAGAGGCTTGTTTGGAAGAAGGCGTCAGGTGTGGCTTCATTTAGAATGTGCAAGTTAGGCGTTAGGGAGGGGTGAGGGCTTGGCAGGGGAGGGAGGTGGGGGTTGGGGACGGGGCTGGCAGTCCAGGCAGAGACAGGAGCAGGAATAAGGGCCTTTTGGGAGATAACCTGTCTTGTGTTGCTGGGGAGCGCCAGTGTGGGGACTCCCCAGAGGTTGGGGACAAGGATGAGGCCAAAGGCCAAGCTGTAAATGACTCTGCATGGTGAGTGAAGGCCCGGGGATCAACCAGGCAGCAGGGACCGTGGAAGGTTTTAACGGGTCAGATCACTGTGTAGACCCATCACTAGGGGTAGGCGGAAGTGTGACCGAGGGCATGAGGCTGGAGGCAGGATGGTCAACTAGGAAGCTCTGAAGTAGACTCGGGGAGGGACGGAGGGAGACAGGCTTGAGGGCTGGAGCGGGGCTTTGTCTCCTCACTTCATGGACCCTCTGTCACAGCAAGTTCTAGACCTCACGTTCCCCGCAGCACCCTCTTTCTGCTGATCCTTGGCTGGCAGTCTCACGGCACATGGTCTCTGCCCAGCCATGGGAACATTTCCAGGCAGGTCACACGGGGTCAAGATTCCCAGTGTGACTACTGAATACAGCAAGGGGTGCAGGGCTGGTGGGTTAAAATTACATTTGGTCCTGTTCTGAGGGCACTGTAAGAAGACAGCAAAAGGCATACAAAGAAAGCAAGACTCAGCCCTGAGCAAGCTGGCCCAGGAGGAGGAGGGCCCAGGTTGGGGGGGCATTGGAGGCAGCAACAGGCAGTGGTGGAAAACCTCACAGAGGCAGGAGGGGGAGGAAAGGTATTTCCAGGACCAAAAGCATGTCCCGCACATATGGGTGAGTGCTGGCTGTTTAAGCCGTTGTAGGCCTTGAACAGACAAGCAGCCTGGGGAAAGTAGTATTCAGAGACCATCACCTGGCAGCAGGATGGAAGGGAACATGTTCTAGAAAGTCAATGGGGGAGACTGAGACCATAAAAGTGTGAATGCTGCAGTGGCCCAAGAGGTGTGAAATACTCAAGGACATGGGAGGAATTTCTAAGAAGGGAGTGATATTCTTGGAAGCCTTGCTGGGAGCCCACACAGAGCACAAAGAGGCAAAGAATACTGGAGCCAGAGCCCTGGTCAGTCCTGCCTACAAGGCCACCAAGCCAAGGGACTGCAGACTGCCCTCAGAAGCTGGTTTGAGAGGGCACACATTAGCCACCGGCTGGATGCACTGCCAGCTTCTCCCCTGCCTGGACCACGGTCAGCGGCACCTTTTCTGCACCTCTAACCCCGTGGGCCTGCTAGAAGTCCATGTTAGTATTTATAAGGGGCAATCGGTGAAAGGGTGTGAATGGATCAGCACAAGGACCCAACACTGCGCTAAAGAAAATGCCAGCAGGTCCGAACTGGTCAGGCCTGCGGACTGCAGTTTAGCACAGGAGGGAAGAGTTACCCGCAGCTGAGGTGTCCTGCCTCAGCGTGAAAGTTAGAGCCTTCATCTACTCTCACAGAATTTATTTTTTTTCATTGAAACCTACCTTTGACTTTGGAGATCTGTACAATGGCTGGAAAACATTCCAAAGCATTAAGTAGCCACAGCTTAAATTTCTTACTGAATAACCGGACAGACTTCAGGTACTGGATAGAAACATCTTCCAAAAAGTCATGAAGGAGAACATCCTCAATTCCCTACAACAGAATTGACAAGATGTGGTGACAGCTGGCCAGGGTATGCATCCTCTAGTTATAAGTGGCCCCGCTCGGCTGTGCCACAAATACAGAGGGAAAGCTACCACGCAGCCCTTGCCATTGCTTAATGTGCAGGGTGTGCAGCCGGAATGGGATTTTTTTCAAAGATCTTAAAATATTGATAATTGATTCAAAATTTTCAGGGGGCGCCTGGGTAGCGCAGTCGTTAGGCGTCTGCCTTCGGCTCAGGGCGTGATCCCGGCGTTATGGGATCGAGCCCCACATCAGGCTCCTCCGCTGGAGGCCTGCTTCTTCCTCTCCCACTCCTCCTGCTTGTGTTCCCTCTCTCGCTGGCTGTCTCTGTCAAATAAATAAAATCTTTAAAAAAAAAAAAAGAATCTCCAAAATTTTCAGAAACACTATTTCAGCCAATAGTAGGTGGATCAAACCCAACTATATAAGGGCTGAACCCAGCCTCCAGTTTTCAACCTTTGCGTTAAACACTTCTAGGCACCAGATTGTTTCCTAAAAAATAATAAAGTAAGAGGTAAAGGTTCATGACCAGTTTAAGGAGAACCACAGAAATTATATGTAACTGATCCCCAAACAACAATAATCACTCCGGAAGTTGAGCATTTAAGAAAAGCAAGGAGGAAACCCCCACACTTATATTCCAAAGCAGTTACTCCAATTACTCATTTTAAAGACTTCTTTTGTTGAAGTTACCAGAGAAAAAACTTTGACTCGGTGCAGGGCTAACTAATCACTGGAACCATCGGTCACCAGGGGTATTGGCTTTTTCTTTCCATGAGGTAACTCTTGCTGAATTTAAAAAGAAAAGTTGAGTTTTAGGGAAAGATCAAAAGGTTCCATCAACACCGCGATTTACTCCTTAGAGGGCCTGAAGTCCACGGAGCCTGCAGAACAGGAGGGCTGCAGTTCTAACCCCAGCATCTGGCATCAGTTTCTGAAAAGGACACACACCAGCAAGGCAAGCAAATGTCTTCCTACCTTGTACAGCTGCACGTCGTAGCATTTAAAGAGCTGGCACACATCGGGCAATGTCATAAGCATGACTGTGTCTTGCCGCAGAGATTTCCAGAAGGAAGTGAGCAAGTCCTCCACCTGATGAGGGAACAGAACATACCTCCAAAAACTCATTTTGTGCCTGGTGAGACTGATCCCCCCGTTATATACTTAATCAGCCCCAAATGATAATGGGATGAATTTCAGTCTAGTTAATGTAAAGCTCGGCCTATCAGCTTTGTGTTCTTTCTAGCATCAGTGAGCAACTGCCAGTTGGATGGGATGATGTGCAATGGTGTTTGCGGGAAGTTTTCTGGAAGGAAGGCTGTTTCTGACCACAAGGGGGCTCCTCTTGATTTGTAATAGGATGAGGATCTGGCCACAGGGCACAGACCACAGTTTGGAACGAATGTTCATTGACTGACTCCCTCAATTATTTGTTAGCTCAGAAGGACGTGTAACAATATGTAATCAAAGAGGCCTCCTTGATAAGTTAGAATTCACTTCACCCAAGGACTGTGTGAGCCAAAGGGCACCAGTATCATTCTATAGACACCTTTTGTTGTGGAACAAAATAGCAGCTTCCCTACTTTTCTTTATGTTTGTCCACGTTGACTCTTCAGACTGTATTATTGAACCAGATGGCCAATCTGAGATGCCAACTAATAAAGTCTCTTGCCTTTTTGGGATTTTTGCAGGCTCAGATATTTTATGGCATTGAAATACGTGACACACGTCCTGCCAATGACTCCAGGCAAGGAGCTATTCCTGTGTATAGGCTGCAAGGAAGTTATGGCCAACTCTCGGAGTACCCGATGACGAGCCCGTGATTTGAAATCCTGTATCAGGGCATTAATTCTAGAGAAGACATCACCAAAGAGACTCATAGATATTGAACAAAAAATGTAATAGTGGGATGAGAAGGATTATTTAATCCTTTTACTGTCAGTTTGGTAACTTCAGAGCATGGCTCTTGGGGGTTGGTGGGTCTGAATGAGGCAGCAACCATGGGCTCAACTCTGCTGACTCCCTCACCACCCTTGTCCAAAGTCATCCAATCCTGCTGCATCTGCTTCAGAAATATTTCTCCAATTTGTCCATCTCTCTCTGATGTCATTGTCACTGCTCCAGACTTGACCCTTCCCCTCACTTCTCACCTTGACCATGACAAAACCTCCCCATTGCCCTCTGCTTCAATATGGCAATCTTGCATCACTGCTCCCCCACCACTTTCTCAATCAATCAGAATTCTTCACAGGGCTCGAGGCCCTTTCTAGCACCAGACTACTTTCCCACATCCCCTCGGGTTCTCTCCTTAAGAGATATTAACATCTAGTCATAGTGAACTTTCTGCCATGTCATGCCTGAGAACATCTTGCTGCTCTTGCCTACACCATTGGTTCTACCTGGAACCCCTTCCCTACTGCACTTTTGAGTATATCTGAACCTCTGCTTTTCTACTGCAATCAACAGCATCATGGCTTCCCCTTGGGAGACTCTCTAGCCATCTTTGTTACTCTTCCTCCTGGGACCCGGAATGATCTAATCAAGCTGTGATTCTAGAACTTGCCATATTGTATCATATCTATTGGCTTATATTGCTCCTTTTAGTATCAGACTATAAGCTTCTTAAGCCTTATGAGAATACCTTCCTAGTTCCAGAAATGGTACTGGTCACAAGGTAAGAATTAAGTTAATGTTTGATGAGCAAATGAAGGGAAGGAGCGTATTAGATATTCAATGTGGATGGATATTTACAAAAGTGCATCAGTAGGACAGGGGCCATCCTGAAGACATCTTTGTCTCTCCTTCACTATAATGCTTTACACTGAATAAGTGCTAAATGAACTCATGTTAAGTGAATATTATCACTCCAAGTTGAAGTACTTAGAACACTAGGCATCAGAAAAGCTTTCATTTAAATGTGTGCTTGTTTCCCTGGATTTTCTATTGCAAAAGATAAAATTCAGAACGGTTAAAAGATTTGGTTGTGCTTTCCACAGCCAATTCTAGAGTAAAACCCCATCGTTACAACACAGATGACCCTGCTTCAAAGTCTTGCTTCTTTTTCAGTTAGCATGTATCAATAAAATGGCAGTTTAGCATTACTGAAAATTCTAAGGTGAATAATATTACCAATACTTTATTCAAAATCAGCAGGAATTAGATCTTAAAAAATAGCATATTTGAAGCATAAGGTTACATTAACACCTTGGAAAACTTCCAAATGATTAAACTGAATAAAAATATCACCTCAGCTATCACCTCAATATCTATAAATAGCTGACTTCCAAGTGCTACAGTGCAATGAATTACCACTCGACATCCCGAGGGGGTCTTTTCAAGTACAATGATTAATAATGAGTCATAAATACTTGTATTTTATAGATAAAACCCTACCTTCTCAAGTTCTTGGTTCCTCACGTTTTGTAAAATATCTTGGCAATAGTTGTAGTATTCATCGGCAAGAAAGGCCATCTAGGAAGGATACGGAAAATCATTTCAGTCTTAAGGTCACTTCGAGAATGGACTGATCCTCAAAGACCTCTCTGAACCCGTTGAGGCTGCTGCTTATGTTGCAGGCTGCTACAGCAGCAGCTGGGCTCTAACGGGGCTGTTTATTTATGTGTAGCAATGCATAAACATCGTTGGTCTAACATGGACATAGCTTCAGTTCTGATGTCCTAACTCCAGGGTCTGTACCACCCACTAAAGAGGCCACCAATCTCTGACATCTTTCTCCCTAAACCCTTATTTCCCCCTTCATATTCCCCAGTCCCAGTTTCTAGAAAATCTGCCTATCTGTTCTCTGCTCTCTCATAGGGAAGCCCTCATTCTAGATGACAAAGTTGTCCCAGGTAGAGCCTTTCTATAGGAAGTGAGGGGAAGACCTGAATTTCCTGACTGCTACCGAACCCAGGAGGGAATATTGGTGCTCACTGGTCTGGGAGAAGGCAAATATTACCCCATCTGGTTCAAATGATCACAGGCAAACTAAGAAGGCATTTATTCCTCTAGGCATCAAAGGCATGAAAGATTAGTTTCTCCCATGCGTGCAAGCCTACCATTTTGTAGGAATACTTCTTTGCCAGTTCTTGCTCCCAGAATGGACATCTCCTGAATTCAGACAAAGGGGATCCAATTGGGTCTGTCCTTATCGGTGAATGATTTTCACACTAGAAATCATATACACATGGATTATCTCTTGAAAATAAAATGCATTTTCTTGTATATAAATCATGTAATAATCACATTGCTACTACAGGCTAATGTTCCATGTAACCTTTTATCCACACCTCCGGACATATTGATCCTAGTACCTTTTCCCCCTTATTTCATTCCAAATGACATTAACCTTCCCCTATATTCTATAAACTCTGGTCATCAGGAAGCAGTTACAACTGAATGTATTACTCAAATGTGTCATTCTTGTGGTCGTGTATTACACATGCTGTATAGTAACATGTGATAAAAATATTATCTATGAATAATTTAATACCACAAATACATTTATACAATCCTTGTCTGTATAACTGTCCCTCCGAAATAAAACCATATCCTGTCTAGGTCATGATGCCTGTATTATAAAAACGGTTAGTTATATCAGAAATCTCAGGGCCTAACTACCAAGGAAAATGAAGAGCACAGACTTCAGAAGGACAAATTACAGAATGGTCAAACATTTCCATCAAGGAGGAAAAAGGTAACATGGCAGAAAGCTAATTCAACATTGCTTCCTGCTGTCCCCTTTGAGCAAGGGAAGGCAGGATCACTCCTGGTTGATTGCAGGACCTTGATTTTATTTTAAATGACTTCTTCAAGATTTTCCAGAACGACTTTTGAATAATTTCCATTTCAATGGAGCAGATTGAAATCATTCCTAGGAGTTGGAAATTGAGCTTGTGAAGCCTGCCGCATTGGATTGCAACACGCGTGAGAGTTTTCCTTCATTCTCTCTCCAACCCAATGGTTTTTGCTCTGTGACAGTACAGTTCCGAGATCAGTATTTCATCCTGAGATCTTACATCCTCAGATCTTATCTACTTAGAGCCTCACTGAGCTACTCACTTGTATCTTGCTTAGTAGATTGTTTCCGCGGGTTTGCAGTACGTTCCTATCTACAAGCCATGTGACGGCACAGAGGCCTGCACCCACCCTTATGGATAGGAGTGGCACTCAGCTGCCACTCCACGAGGCACTGCACACAATCGAGAACGGGCACTGCCACCTTCCTCCTTCTCTCATGCTCCCTTGTTATCAACCCATATCACAATGAGGATCCGAGGAGCTTAGCGTCATGGTTAACAGTCTTTTCAGTGTCCTAAAATCTGTACTACTTAACTCTGTGTAGTCCTGAACCCCTTTGAGAATCTGATGAAAGCAACTGACCCTCCCCCTAGAGAAATGCACACTATGCACTTAATATTGTGAAGATGCCAAGGTGAAATTCCCCTTAGTGATATTTTTGGAATAAATAGAGGTGTGGGTGTCTAAATACACAAAATAGTCTCACAAATCACAAATTGAAACCTTTTAAAAAAATTTTTTTACAATATAAACAATCAGAAATCTAAAGTGAAAGTATGTTACAGAACCACTGAAGTTGGAATTTCTGCAGAAGGCATTCAGGAAAGAATCAGAGGGATTCCCATTTTGTAGAAATAATTCAGCAAAATGACAAAGAAAAAAGTGAGAAATTCTATTTAGATTTTCCAGGTATATTAAATGCAGTTTCGGATTTTCAATAGTTCCAAAAAATGTCATTGTAATCTTTAGTGAGCACATACTGTGTGTCACACCCTAGAGATACAATGGCGGACCCTTTCTGTCAATACCTGACCCTCTAGGCATTATCTGCCTCCTCTATCAATTCTCCTGGATGCTCCTTCCTGCATCCTTGGCAACACTGGTCACTCAGTTATCATCCCCAAAGCAAACGTATCCTGTCATTCTCCTTCTAAAGATGCCTCAATGGTGGCCTACAGTCTCCACCAGTCTTCGCTATAGGTGAAATGTAAAATCCTCAGCCTGGCATTGACAAGCTGTCTACCATCTGACCCCACCCGGAGTGTACTGCTCCCCCAAATCCTCACATCTTCCTCCTCACTGCCCACACACTTCCCAGCATGAATGCAAACTATACCTTCAAGACGAATGCCTCCTAAAAGAAGACCCAAGTGACCCCTCTGGGATCAGCTCAAGGACATTGTGGCAGGCAGAATAATGGCCACCAAAGATGTCCACATCCTAATCCCTGGAACCTTAGATGGTGAGAGGGACATTGCAACATGTAATTAAGGTTAAGGACTTTGAGATGGGGAGATTATCTGGATCATCCAGGCAGCCCCAATGTAACCACAAGGGTTCTTAACAGTGGGGAGCCCTTCCCAGCTGCAAAGAACCAGAGGGATGGCAGTGTGAGAAAGACTCAGCCTGCCTTTGCTGGCTTTGAAGACTGAGGAAGGGACCATGAGCCAAGGAACATGGGCAGCCTCAAAAGCTGGAAAAGGCAAGATATGGATTCTCCCCTATATTCCCCAGAAAGACTGTAGCCAGCACTTTGATCTTTGCCTGGTGAGAACCAGGTCAGACTGTGACTTCCAGAACTGTAAGAAAATAAGTTTGTGTTTTAAGCCACTAAATATGTGCTAATTTGTATAGTAGCAATAGGAAATGAACGCAGGCCACCTCTTCCATGAAGCCTTCCTTAATCACTCTGGCCTGCTACAACATTTCTCCTCCAATCCCACTTTGGACTTCCCAATCCACCTACAGTCTACCCTGCCTATTCCATAGCACACCAGTTATTTCATGTCTATCCTAGTTCCCCAACCCCGAAATTGTATTCTATTCGAGTATAAAGAGTATGCTTTTGTTTGTTTTTACTTTTTTTTCACACCTCATTCAGGCCTCAAGAGCGCTGGTCACAAAAAAAAGTCGCCCATTCAATGACACCTATCAACAAGACAGTATCAAAGTACTACCATGTCATCCTGGCCAACTTAAATAAAATTCAACTCGTGACATCATAGATTAGCTATTAATAGTTCTGGTGTCCTAATTCAAAGAGCTATAACAGTAATATGGAAACTCTTTCACACAAATTTATTGCTAACAACCTATACATCCTTCTTAATTATAGCAAAGGAAAGACAAACAGCTGATATGTAGCAAACAGTATGCTCCCTGGGGACATCTGTCCTCAGCATAGTGTGTGGCACACTGTGGATAATCAACAACCCTGGTCAAATGGATGAGTGGTTAAGGACCACATAATAAGAACATTAAACACAGGAAAACAGTTGCATCTGATCAGGCAATTACTGAATATTTCAGGGTCTATTATAGTAAATCTATTTTATTCCATACTCACTGTTCCTTCTTGTTGGATAATGCTGTTATAATTAGTAGATTTTTCAAAGGCAATGATGTCTCCACTGTGACAGAACAGATAACAGAGCAATAATT
Organism: Ursus maritimus; assembly: GCF_017311325.1. Taxonomy (NCBI): domain Eukaryota; kingdom Metazoa; phylum Chordata; class Mammalia; order Carnivora; family Ursidae; genus Ursus; species Ursus maritimus. The sequence goes on from NW_024426774.1 coordinate 77,915,530, forward strand.
TTAGTAAGCCACCTGTTTCTGAGCACCAGGATGAAATGTTCTTCTTCTTCTTCTTCTTCTTTTTTGCAGCAAGTTTACTTATATGGGGTATAACTTTTATTTCAAAACTCTCCTCCAAGTTTCTATAATGACTGGTGATTAGCATCAGCTTGGAATTAAAAAAAAAAAATCAATCTGTGTAACTGGGACAACCATGTATTTCTTTTGAAGGCTTTATTCCCCTCAGAAGTGAGGTTATGACATCATCATGGGTAGAACTTGCTCCTGAGAGAAAAGACAAAGCATCATGGAAATGAAGTCTTACACTTTCTGATTTGGGGCTTTTAAAATGATCAATTCAGACATGATAATATCCTCTGAGTTGATGGATGTAGCAGAGCACCTTCACAGAACGAGGAAATGGAGAATAATGGGATGTACATTGCATTTCGCCATGCCTCGGATTCATACCTTATATTGAAGACATTTGTATGACATGGAGAACAGATTCAGCCCTCCCCATGTAGTGTGGGACATTTTCCCTTTAATTCTGGGTAGTGAGAAACCGGGAGCCCACAGATGACTCCCTTTGCACAGGAAATGTGTGTTCTGGGAAGGAGATGCCAGGGGAGGTGGCCTCTCCTTCCCAGCTCCCCCACCATCCTCAGAGCTGTAGCTGCTCTGTCCTCTCCAAGTCAATACATATCCTTGCACCTGGTTTTTTCAACACTCCATGAACATACAAAGAGAAGAGGAAGGCAGTAGACTAGTGCTGTGCTTCTGGAAGCAAGGCGATGGTCTTCAAGGTAGGATGGCCTGGGAGGAAGTCAGAGTCTGGGGGAGCAGAGGAGATGGAAGTCAATGGCTTTCATCTCACACAGGGAGAGACTACAGCCCCTCCCAGCATCTCCAAAGCCCCAGAAACTCTCTGCTAAAAGTTTGTGTCCATCCAGTCTCCAAAGTTGTGGGAAACTGGGCAGAATACTTGATACCCATCTGATCAACATTTCCACATAATATTCTATTTCAAAACACAGCAAATAGATTCAGGGTCTGGATACAAAACCACTAGAAAGCCGCCCTCTTCACCTTCCATTAAGAGCTGTTAAAACAACGGAGATTGTACTTTGGAGTGCTCAACGGCAAGTGTATATATCCCCAGAACGCGGGATATATATACATATATATATCTCCCATCCACATAGCATGACGGATTGATGGATTATGCAAGGTGAGCCACAGATGAAGAATTTGAGATGTCTTGGAATTCTACTTGTCATATCTCAATGATCTCTTGGGTAAGTGTGGACAATGATGGAGTTCCTCCAGGCAAAATCTGTAAGCAGCCCATTGCCAAACAGGTTCTGGGAAATTACCTCAAGACCAACAAACAATAAATAAAACACTGGATAAAACCTAGAATGAAAGAAGACAGAGGAGGGGGGCCTGGGTGGCTTAGTCGGTTAAGCGTCTGCCTTGGCTCAGGTCATGATCCCAGGGTCCTCGGTTCAAGTCCCGCATCAGGTTCCCTGCTCAGCAAGGAGTCTGTTTCTCCTTCTCCCTCTGCCCCTCCCCCCTGCTTATGCTTTCTGTCTCGTTCTAATAAAAAATAAATAAAAAATCTTAAAAAAAAGAAAAAACAAGAAAATGTCAGAAATGAAAGATCACTGAGTAAAGGGCTAATAGAAGAGGAATTTAAATAAAAATATATAGTCATCAGCCTTTAAGAGATGTTCTAAAATTCACTTGTGAGGCCTTACCTCAACTAAATTGGAGGGAGAGCAATTTCTCTACGATTGTATTCTGTGTTAATATGCTACTCCTAATATATTTTCTTTGGAAAATGAATGCAAGACCATGGTATGAATATATTCAGCCCCATCCATCCATCCATCCATCCATCCACCCACCCACCCACCCACCCATCCAACCGTCCATCCGCCATTGCCTCATCAAACATCTACTGCGTGCCTACTATGTCGGGCATTGCGCTAGGCCTTGGGGGGATATAGCTGTGACTGTGGCGGACAGTCTGTTCTCACAGAGGTGGCAGCCCATAGAGGAAAAAAGATGTTACATAAATAACTGCAAAGACATTGCTTGGGAGTCGAGACAGTTGAAGTATAGGGCGTTAGGGGAACAGATGTTGGGGGGGGCATGCTATCCCTTTGTTAGTTCGACAGTCTACGTGCCTGTAAACTAGCAGCTTGATAAACTCAGGAGAGCGTCACTTGTGATTAGTTAACCCCTTTGGTTGGTACTCATCACAACACTATTTGGACAGCACTTACTAAACTCTTTTGACTCCTTTAGTTACTTAGAAACAGGAGTATGGAAGCTAGAAGGTTTGGTTTCTGACTTAAAAGAACAACAAGGGAAACCCTCTGCCTTATTGCTCAGTCCCCCTCTGCCCCAACCCTGATTCTGGTAGCTCTGGAAGCCAATCAGTTGAGAGTGATACTCTCAATTATTTAGGATTTATAAGAGCAACTCCCAAGTTCCTGCCATGTGTTCAATGTAGTGTATGAGTTTAATCCAACAGCCATTGAAAGGAGGGTGGTGTTACCCTCCTCACTGTTAAAAGGAGGCTGAAAGGGAACTCCCTGCCACATAGAGGCCTTTGTGTGTCAGACTAGGGGACATAATCCCACTATTCTCACTGGGGCGTTATTTTATTTTTATAACATTTAAATTGGGGGATTTTATTCTTTGAATCAACAGTGACAGGAAAAATAAAATCTCTTCAAAAGCAGATGTTAAAAAAAGTGCCCATCTCCTTCTGGCCAGACGGTAATAGCTTGCGTGTTCAAAACAATGGCAAGGCTGCCTCTTCCAACCTTTGGGATCCCTTAATTCAGCTCAATGGCTCATAACATGGGTCTGGGCTTAGTGCAATCCTATCTATTTATTTAAAAAATGACTTAGTCTCAAAGGCCCACTTCAAGCAAAGATGCATGAAAGAATGCACCAGTTAGTGAGAGGGAGGGAGGCAGTATCAGAGCCAGGCTACAAATTAGGTGAGTAGAGGATCGCTGTTGGGAGACCAGCTTTGTGGCAAAAGGGGGATCTGTGGGGGCCCAGGTCAAGGGCAGTGGCACCCAGGGGATTTGGCCAACTAGGCCAAATGGACACTGCAGGCATTCGGCCCATGCTTTCATCTTAAGACTGGGCTGAGCTAGAAAGGGAGACTGTGGTAGACAGGTGGGGTCTACCACTCAAGAGGAGGGGCAATGAGGGTAGGGAGGCCAAAGCAGCATTAAGGGTGACAGTTTCGGCTCTCAGGGTGCCAGTCAGGATGGCCTCGTGTTCTAGGGGTCACTGTTACTGCATCACTTCCCGTGTGCGGTTCTGACTCAGTCCTTTGGGACATTTATTAGATTGTGGTCAAGAGCATAGTCATTGCTGAAATATGGTTCTAATAAAACCACACTAACATCCAGAGCCAGCCTTGCCATGAAAGAAGGGCTTTCAGTCCAAGAGGTCCTCTTCCACCATTCCCTGAGGCCTCAGATGCTTTACCGGTGCCAAATCACGGTGAAGCCCACAGCTCAGGAGGGACTGCAAGTCAAGTCTGCCCAGTGAAGTCACTTGTGTTCCTTGTGAACTGTCTCCTCAGCTCCTGTTCCACAGGGTGCAAGCCAGCCCAGGCCCAGGATGGCAGGATTTAACTTCTAGGGATAGGAAGGGGTCAGGAGGGTCCCCTGGAAATGGACGGAGAGAGGCCTGGGAAGAAGGAAGGTTCAGAATTCGCACAGTACAATACAGAATCTTTTTTTTTTTTTTTTTTTTTTTTTTTTTTTTTTTATAATTTTTTTTTTTTTTTTTGGGAGAAGCAGGCTCCGTGCTGAGCAGAGAGCCCGACGTGGGGGTTGATCTCACAACCCTGCGATTATGACCTGAGCTGAAATCAAGAGCCAGGTGCCGAACCAACTGAGCCACCAAAGCACCCCATTACTTTAGTTAGATTTTATGATCAATTTGGCTAAAGAAGGATCCGGCGTGAAGAGGACTGCGACATGATTATATGGCACCCAACTCATCTATTTTTTTTTTCTTCCATAAAAGCTTTCAAATGCAGTATTAGCTTAATATGCTTTTTGGCATTTGACTTTCTTTCAGTCTAACTACAATTTGCACTCACATTCTCAGGTTTTGACATCATTTGTCATTAGTCCAGACTTTCATTTACATCATTTTGGCCTCGTAATTTGTCCTCTCAAATCACTCCAACAGCAGTGAAACAACTTGAGACAATTACAAAGGTAAGAGGATAAAAATGTAATAAAACCTAATTCGTGGACCATACTTGTTTGGTGTCAGATTGCAGAGCAAAAGTGCTTCATCTTCTAATCATTAAAGGATCTAATTTCAATTTTTACTCAAAGTACATGAATAATTATATTTCCGTTTGATTAGGAGAAGATGAACTGAACTTGATGAATATTTTTATAACTGAAATTAAAATAGTAAATATATGTAGTCATAGAAGGACGTGGGTCATAGGATTGCAAAAAAAGCTTTCTTTGATATAATTTTGCTTCTACTAATGATACTAATCACTACAATCCACCGAGCATTTATTTGTTGCACAGTGGTTTACTTTGCATTACCTAAATTCTTCCAACAATCCACAAGGTAGCTACATAATAATTCATTATTATCCCCATTTTATATATTGGAAAAGAGAAACAATTCAAAGAGCTAGAGACCCAGCTCTGACTCAGAGCCTCATCTCTATTACCCATTCTACTCTTCGTCTTATGAGAGGCATATGTAGGATAAAAATATTGTACATGAGAAGAACAAAGTAAGACATCAGGTATTTGAAACTTAAAATAGAAAAGAACTACCTTATTTTTAAAACGGGTTTGCGGAGTGTTGTTTGGGCATTAGTCATATTCTGCATTGGGGGCTGGTGCTTTTTATACTGCTTAACTCTACCCTGACCCATTAGATTTTATGAACAACTTAATTGCAAAATGATGACCTCAGGGAACACGCTGGGAAATGTTGAAAGTCTATTCATTCACGTTCACCCTCCTGAAGTCAAACTCAGCAACCAGAAGTCAAACTCCACTGGCAGACAGCAAATAGCACGTTGCCTTGCAGCGGCTGTCTCTGGCTGGAGCTGGGTGAGTGAGGGAGGCTTTGAGCAAACTGGATCGTCCACTGTTCGTGAGCTTAGGAGTGTTACCTGCTTTTAAAGTCTTTACCAAGCAAGGGTGCAGTCTAGGGTATAATTCTCCACATGGATGTTTCTTGAGCTGCTAGACAGCAACCAGGTAATACGTATTTTTTTAACCTTAACAAGTTCTAACCAGCCTTGGAAACCATAGGGTGGACAGAGCCAAAAAGCGGGTTGCAACTTGGACACATTATTGGTGCCTGAGAGTTAGGCCCTCTGGGGTTCCTCTGAGCCAGGAGGGCTCAGCCCTGCCGGGTGCCATGGCTGCACAAACAGAAGGAAAAGACGCCCTTCTTGGGTCTGGAGAAAGACTCTGAAGGAACTGCTGGCGTTCTCTCTGACATCATTAGGTCTGTGGTGCCCACAATTGCCAGGCTGACAGCTCCCTGTGAACTCATTCTCCTCAAGGGGGTGTGGCCTGAAAGCCGAGCCCTTTGCCTTTCTGCTTTGTCGGCACAACTAGCCAGCTGTGGACCCACAGCCCCGGATTCCGCAGGCTCGGGGCCCACCGAGGCAGCCCCCTGAGCTCATGAGCTGGCAGAAGAACAAAGGACCGAAGAACAAAGGCATGGAATGTTGAAGGCACAATTTTAGAAGCTTTTTAAAGGCTTTTAATATCCTAAGTTGGAAAAGCTGGGAGAGAAAGAAAGGAGAGAGGGAGAGAGGGAGGGAGAGGGAGAGGTGGAGAGAGGGAGATCGTTGTTGGGGGAGGAATGAGGGCAAGGGTTAGTTTCCATATTTCCTGAGAGAAACATGAGACTGTACAATTGATTTCAGAATTTACATTAGGTAGAATGGGGATTCATCTATTTGCAAAATGACAAAAACAATTTTCCTTGGAACATACTAACGGGGATTTTTGCCTCAGAGGTAGAGCATAGCAGTGAATAAGGCAGGATTTTTTCTCTAGATGTGACAATAATACACACACTCTCCCTCCATTCCCCCCTTCTCCCCAGACAATAATAAAGCATTTTATACTCTGGCCTCAATTCTTCAGTGAGTTTCTAGGTCAGCAATTATCCCAGGTCCAAGTCTCAATCTGGTTGCCAGCTAAACAGGATTGGAATCTGGGGAGGCCCATTCCCTGTAAAATTATGTTACCCCGGAGAGGGGAGCAGGAGGGAAAACGTTCTGGATTTTGTGAAGGGGTCCTTTTCATATGGTGCACACTGCATATTTATAGTTATTTTTCTTTTTCCAAAAAAAAAAAAAGCCTCAAACTTTTCATTTGCTTTGAAAATCAAACCTCGGTCTCTCCTTGGTTCAGGGCAGACGCTGCCTCAGCAGTTTTGAGTGAAATTCAGCACCACCCCCACTCCACCCTAGTGCAACTGAATGCTGTTGACATGCCGGACTCCTGATCCGCTCCTTGGCCACTTATTCAGGTGTCCAGTGAAGGGGATCATCAGTATCATCATCCCTGGCTCTGGATCCTGTCCTGCTGCTTCTGCTTGAGTGGAGGGAGGGGCAGGATGGATGGTTCTGGCGGAGACCTGGGCATCAGAAGCTCTGTACTAATGAGCCTCATTGGAGCCATATTGGAGGAGCAATATGGAGGAAAGAGGGAGGAGACGGGGGCTTATTTTGAAACTAAATTTATTTTAATTAGATTAAATGCTTCTTTGCAGTGCTTGGCAGTGGTGGTGAAGAGGAAGCAGTCTCCCAAAACCACCCCTTTTCTACTAACCCTGGTTCCTCACCGAATCTCTCTATGCTGATGCTCTTATTAGTGTTTCCATTTCTTTCCTTTACACAAGGGGGAACAAAAGACAAAAAGCATGCCCTTGAACAGCAAGTGCACCGATCAATAACTCAGAGGGTTGTTGCTGGCATGGAATATATTCCACTCTAAGACGCCCCTAACAAGCCATGCTCTTAAAAAACAAAGCAACCCAATGTCACCACCACCACCACCACCAACAAAACCTAAAAATTCAGGTTCCTATTCTTCTCTTAAAAAAAAAAAAGAGATCTAGTCACATTAATAATTGCTTTAAACATAAATGGACTAAACAGTGTAATTAATTGCCCAAAATTGTTAAATTGGGTAAGATATCAACCCTGAACAATATGTTGCCTAAAAAAACATACACTTTAATCATAAAACACAAAAGGCTAAAATAAAAATGCAAATTTTAGACATAAATTCCCCCAGCTGTTCTTTAGCTGAAAATGTATTTATTTTGCTCTCATTTATGTTGCCCCAGGATCCAAATAGGTCACAACTACAATGTGTTTAGATCCTACTAGCCATAAATGGCATGTAAAGTATGCTTTTCTATAGACAGACAACAGCAAATATTGCTCACATTCTGTGCCTTTTTTATTTTTTGCTAGAATTAATTACTTGTGCTTTCTGTCCTCATTCTTTTAGATTTTAACAGACTATATTTCTCACTAGTAACAATGGGAATGGGGTGAACTTCTGTATAGCTACTTTATATGGTTGCCTGAAGTTTGTTCATAAATGCTATAGCAATACTTATAAATCAGGCTCTGCATTAGACCCACCTAGGAGCTTTGAGAAAATAAAGATGTATGGATTTAAAAAAAAAAAAAAGAAAGTTTTGTAAGAAAGTTTTTGTAAATTAGGCCTCACATAGAGAAGTGCCTGCTTCACCAGGGTATTCAACTTTTAGGAACTACAAATATACTCATCTGTGGTTTGCCGGGGGTTCCCCTCTGTGTTTTCAACGCCGGGGAGATCATGTTCTTGAAGGTGAATGTAAGAACATGCTTGAGCAGACATAGCTGCCCTCTGCCCACTGGGGTTGAAGACTTCCAAATGTGCAGGGCCTGGGGGGCCCTTCTCGTTGTGCGCCTCTTAACTCGAAGGAGTCCTGCTTGGTTAGGGTAATGAGCCAATTTAAGGTCTCCAGAGGAAGAGCAACTGGGCTGCCATTGCAACTTCCACACAAAGGAACGTGCAGGAGAGTGCTTTGAAATAAAGGAAAAATCTGAACTCTGTGAGAAGAGAGAATGGGAGGGAGTGGGAAGGAACAATAAGACCTCAGCAAATATGGCCTTGAGAAATGGGCAGGGGAGCACTGTGGGGATGCTTCATGGGACCTGTCCTCACATAGGATTAGGCCTCATTTATTATTTGAAATTGAAATTTTTAATTAAGGTAACTGTAGATTGACATATAGTAAGAGATGATTTGGAGAGCTTCCTTTTACACCCTGCCCAATTTCCCCCAATGGTAACATTTTGCAAAACTATAGTACAATATCACACCCTGGATATTGACATTGATACAGTTCACTGATCTTACTCAAATCTCCCAAGTTTTATTTATATTCATTTCTGTGTGTATTTAGTGCTATACAATTTTATCACCTATGGAGATTTGCGTATCCATCCCACCACAGACAACATATAGATCCTTGTGTTGCCCCTCCCCAACCATACCCATCTCTTGCTTCTCCACCCCCAGGGCCCTGGAAACACTAATTTTTCCTCTAAAAACTTGTGTCATTTCAAAATGTTTTATAAATGGAATCATAAGGTATGGAACCTTTTGAGACAGGAATTTTTTCACTCAGCATCTAGGGATTTAGCCAAGCTGTTAAAGCAATAGTTTATTACTCTTTGTTGCTGAGTAATATTCCATGGTATAGATGTACCAGAGTTTGTTTAACCATTCACCCAATGAAGGAAATCAGGGCTGATTCTCATTTTTGGCTGTTGTAAAGAAAGCTGTGATGAATATCTACGTATGGGTTTTCGTTTTTTTTTTTAATTATTTTTAAAAAGATTTATTTATTTATTTTAGCGAGAGAGCACAAGCAGGAGGAGCAGGGAGAAGGGGAGAGCATCTCAAGCAGACTCCACACTGAGCATGGAGCCTGATGAGGGGCTCCATCTTACAACCTGAGCTGAAACCTACCTTGCCACATAGGCGCCCCTGTACGGGTTTTTATGTGGACATGATTTTTCATCTGCGTGGGACGAATATTCAAGAGTACAATTGATGGTTTGGGTGTTAATTGTATGTTTAGTTTTATAAAAACTGCCAAACTGGGGTGCCTGGGTAGCTCAGGGGTTAAGCATCTGCCTTCGGCTCAGGTCATGATCTGGGGTTCCTGGGATCGAGCCCTACGTTGGGCTCCCTGCTCAGTGGGGAGTCTGTTTCTCCCTTTCCCTCTACTGCTCCCCCTGCTTGTGCTTGCTCTCTCTCTGTTAAATAAATAAAATGTTTAAAAAAAAACAAACCAAAAAAACCCCTGCCAAACTATTTTGCATTCCTACCAGCAATTTTTGAGTGATGCAGGTTCTCTGAATCTTCATTGGCATTTGGTGGTTGTTGCTGCTTTTTAATTTTAGTCAGTCTGATAGGTGTGTAGTTATATTCCATTGCAGTGTTAATTTTCATTTCCATAATGATTAGTGATGCTGATCATTCTTTCATGTGCTTATTTGCCATCTGTATATATCCTCTTCAGCGAGATGTATATTTATGTCTTTTGCCCACTTTGTAATTGGATTATTCTTTTTTTACTGTTGAGTTTTGAGAAATCTTTATATATACTAGGTACTAGTCCCTTGATGGATATGTAGCTTGCAAATACTTTCTCCCAATTTGTAGATTTCTTTCCACCCCCTTCATAGTCTTTCACAGAACAAAATTTTTAATTTTGATAAGATCCAACTTATTAGCTTTTCCTTTTATGGACTGTGGTTTTGGTGTCAAGTCTCAGAACTTTTTGCCTAGCCCTAGGTCCCAAAGGTTTTCTCCTATTTCTTTAAGTTTAATATTTTTATGGTTTAAAAGTAAGTCTATGCTCCATTTTGAGTTAGTTTTTGTATAAGTTGTGAAGTTTAGATGTGAGGGTCTTTTTTGTTTTTCCCCCGCATGTGGGTATCTAGTTGTTCCAGCACCATTTGTTGAAAATCTAGTCTCCTTCCACTGAATTACTTTTGCACCTTTGTGAAAAGCCAGTTGAACACATTTGAGTGGATCTATTTCTGGATTCTCTACTCTGTTTCATTGATCTGTGTCTCTGCCTCCACCAAAACCACGCTGCTGTCTTGATTACTGCAGCTACATTACAGTAGTGTTTCCTCCCACTTGATTCTTCTTTGTCAAGAGAGTTTGAACTATTTTAGGGCCTTGCCTTTCCATGTAACTTTTAGAATAAGCTAGTCTATGTCTACAAAAAACTTGCTGGGATTTCTTTTTTAAACAAATTCACTGAGAGATAATTCATATACCATACAACTCACCCATTTAAAAAGTGCAATTCAATGTTTTCTTCATATATTCACAGGCTCATACAATTGTGCAGAAAAGAGATAACACAGTGGTATTGAGACTGCTCTCCTTAGAAAGGCCTGCTTGCAAGATTGGCCCTTGTCTGGAGTCTGGGAACTTGATTCCCAGAGTGTTCCCAGTCAACAGTTAACTGATAAGAGTGGTTCCCTGTGCTTAGACTGTTTGTGCAAACAATATAGTTTATGTTGAATAACATACTTTCTTTTTGGGAATCTGTCATTTTGGCACATGTTAGGAAGAATGTGCTTATGACCAGCCCCCAGTAAAAACTTTGAGTGTGGAGTCTCCTAATAGGCCTGAGCAGAACCACCGCATATGTGTTGCCATATTTTTGTTGCACAGAGGGTGCTCTGTGTGACCCTTCATGGGAGAGCAAGAAGCCTGCACATGGATTCCTTCAGAACTCCGCCTCTTTTCCCCTTATGATCCAAATGTATATCCTTACTATGTCTGTAGTAAATTTTACTCATGGGTATGAATATAATACTATTGTGGTTTGCCTGGCTTATCTTGTGCCACTGGGGGTCCCTGCTGGTGCAGCCTGAGGGAGCTAGAGGACTTTTCCAAGAGTGGGTGGAGGATTTCTCTCTGTGGGGTGGGGGTTCCCTCCATTGGTGCTCCCCAGCAGCCTCTGGGTGGAATGGGGACAGAGACTTCCTGGACTAGGCCACTTGCTATAGCTGGGTCTCCCTTGACAGATTAGCCATACTCTCTAGTCTATCTCTTGGTGGAAAAGGGGTGCCTCAGACCCAGTGAGTAATGAGAGTGCTTTCAATCTGGCTGTTTATTTTTGGTGGGACTCCCTCTTACTGCCCCTTGCCTGATATTATTAGAAGAACTACAGGAGGGGCGCCTGGTTGGCACAGCAGTTAAGTGTCTGCCTTTGGCTCAGGGCGTGATCCCGGCGTTATGGGATCGAGCCCCACATCAGGCTCCTCCGCTGGGAGCCTGCTTCTTCCTCTCCCACTCCCCCTGCTTGTGTTCCCTCTCTCGCTGGCTGTCTCTATCTCTGTCGAATAAATAAATAAAATCTTTAAAAAAAAAAAAAAGAACTACAGGAAGAATGAATCTACCCAGATGCCTTGTCTTGCTAGTTAAGGGGTTGGGAAACAGTGGGTCTGGGTGAGTGGGGGAAGATACAGGGTGCCCTATCACTGTGCTGGTTGTGCAGTCTTGGGGTCCCCAATCACCTCGCTTTCTTCTCACCACCTTTCAGAGTTTTCCTTTGTTTGCCTCTTGCCTTATTTCCAGTGTTTACGGTTGTGTTTAGCAGGAAGGAGAAGAAATGGACCTATGCCATCTTGTCCTAACCAAAAGTCCCTACCATCATATTTTAACTCATCATGTTTTAATTTGTTAGGCACAATCATATAATCAAGGATTCCAATTACTGCTAACAGTAATTTATAATATATACATGGTCTGCTTTCAGAAGGTTTCTGAGGCAGCTTGGATGATGTGCAAGGAACAAGATAGTGTAGATTCATTTTTCCTTGCTGCCTCCCTCTAATACAAATAAATACCCTGGAAATTGTTCAATGGGTCATGATAAAAGGGCTCTGAAACCTGGGAAGAAGAAGGTGGACTGACTAGAGAAGAGACAGTGTGGCGAGTGCCCTGAGTTTTCTTTTCATGTCCCATACATAGCTGGACTGGATACTGGAGAGACCTGTAGCCCAGAACTGTCAGTAGGCATAGACATAAATCCCAAGAAAAATCTGCACTCTCTGAACAATGAATTAGGAGAGAGAAGCTTAACAGAGACGTAGAGTGGGCTGCAACACTTGCTTTTGGAGCATGGGCTGGCAACCTAGTTTGACCACAGTGGCAGCCTCAACATCGTGGTGGGCTGACCCCCCTCCCCAACTCCACACCCATGACACTGACAGGTGGGCTGATCCACCTGCATAGACAGTACTGAATCCTTTGGCCAATTCAATGGAGCACAAAAGGGCAGGCATGAGCACATGGGCACATGGAGCACATGCCACAGGAGCAATGCCAGCAGAACCTGCTATTTCCCTGCCAGACACCAACTGGCATAAAGGGACCCAGGCCCGGGCACTCTGGCTTTCTGCATTCCCCACAGAAGGTGGCCCAGGGAAACACGTTCAGCCCCTGTAGGCAGCACCAGTAAGGAACTGATCAGGAGACCCTGCAGTGCCAGAAGAAGGAAGCAGATCGAACAGTACACAACGGCTCTGAGAACTAAACCGTCTTTGGGACTACAGCACACAAAAGTAGGCCAGAACCTATACGCTCCGCCTAAACAGGGTGACCGCCTGCTGAAGTAGAAGATTTAAATAGGATCGAAAATTGAACATCATAACTCAAATGCTCAGGATACAATAGAAAATCAGTAGAAAACACCCAGGATACAATAGAAAAACCTATAGATCAATGGAACAGAATAGAAGGGCCAGTAGTAAACCCACACATATATGGTCAATTAATTACAACAAAGCAGCCAAAAATATGCAATAGTCTTTTCAATTAATGGTGTTAGGGAAACTGGACAGCCACATGCAAAAAAAAAAAAAAAAAAAAAAAAGAGGAAACTTCCTTATGCTACAAAAATTAAATCAAAATGGGTTAAAGACTTGAGTGTAAGACCTGAAACCATAAAACTCCTAGAAGAAAACAGAAGAAGTAAGCTCCTTGACATGAGTCTTGGCAATGAGTTTTTTGGATTTGACACCAAAAGCAAAGACAACAAAAGCAAAAATAAACAAGTGGGACTACATTGAACTAAAAACCTTCTACACAGCAAAGAAAACAATCAACAAAACAAAAAGCAACCTACTTAATGGGAGAAAGTATTTGCAAATCATATATCGGATAAAGGGTTAATATCCAAAATATATAAACATACAACTTAATAGCAAAAAAAAAAAAATTTGATTTACAAATGGGCAGAAGATCTGAATAGTCATTTTTCCAAAGAACACATACAGATGGCCAACAGGTACATGAAAATATATTCAACATCAGCAGTGATCAGGGAAATGCAATCAAACCACAATGAGATATCACTTCACACCTGTCAGAATGGCTAATACCCAAAAGACAGGAAATAATAAGTGTCAGTGAGGATGAGGGAAAAGTGAACCCTTGTGCACTGTTGGTAAGAATGTAAATTGGTGCAGCCACTGTGGAAAACAGTATGGAGGTGCCCCAAAAAATTAAATATAAAACTACCATATTATCCAGCAATTTCACTTCTGGGTATTTATCCAAAGAAAATGAAAACAGTAACCTGAAAAGATATCTGCACCTCTATGTTCAACACAATGTTACTTATAATAGACAAGATATGGAGACAACCTAAACGTACTTTGACATTTGAATGGATACAAAAAAGATGTGGTGCATGTATTCCATATGATGGAATACTATTCAGCCATAAAAGAGAATGACATATAGCCATTTGTGACAACACGAATGCAACTTGAAGGTGTTATGCTAAGTGAGGTAAGTCAGACAGAGAAAGACAAGTACTGCATGGTCTCAATTATAGGTGGAATCTAAAAAACAACAACCAGCCCCACCCCCCAAAAAACCCCTAAAAACCAGGCACACAGATACAGAGAACAGATGGGTGGTTGCCAGAGGGAGTAGGGGGATGCTGGGGATAGATAATTGGAAATTTGTACCTTTTGGCTCCAGTTATAAAATAAGTAAGTCCTGGGAGTGTAATAGACAGTTTGGTGACTATATTAATAATACTATACTGCATATTTGAAAGTTGCTAAGACAGTAGGTCTTAAAAGTTCTCATCACAAGAAACAAATTCTGTAACTACATATGGCTGTTAACTAGATTTTACTGTGGTGATCATTTTGCAACATATGCAAACATCAAATCATTATGTTGTATACCTGAAACTAATGTGATGTTGTATGCCAATTATGTAGAAGGAAGGAAGGAAAGACCGTGAGAAGAATGGAAAGAAAGAAGGAAAAGAAAATCACCCATAATTCCAAGAATTAGGTAAGTCACAATTTGAATGAGAAAAGATAACAAACTGACACCAATATTAAGATGGAATTATCTGACGAAGATTTTCAAGCAGTCATTATAAAAATGCTCTAACAAGTAGTTATAAATTCTCTTAAAACAAATGAAAAAACAGAAAACCTCCACAAAATATAGAAGATACACAAAAGAACCAAATGGGAATGATAGAACTGAAAAATACAATGACCAAAATAACAACCGTATACATAATACCATGAAAAAAATCATAGATACGATAAAATGAATACATCAAAGTCAAGAGCAATATGCTTAGAATCATATTAAATGTTTACAGTGTGCCAGGTACTGTTTCAAGCATTTTCCTTGTATTAATTCATTGTATTAATTCCTTGTATTAATTCATTTAATCTTCACGACAGTCCTATGAAGTAGATATTATTATCCTTTTCTTAAAAAAATTTTTAAAGAGAGAGAGAGCACACACAAGTGGGGGGGAGGGGCAGAGGGAGAGGGAGAGAGAGAATCTTAAGCAGACTCCACATTTAGTGTGAAGCCTGACACAGGGCTCAATCTCACAACCCTGAGATCATGACCTGAGCCGAAATCAAGAGTTGGACGCTTAACCGACTGAGCCACTCAGGTGCCCCAATATTATTATCCTTATTAATAGATGAGGAAACTGAGACAGAGAGAGGTTGAATGACCTGCCTAAGATCACACAGCTTACTAGTGGCAGAGCCAGGCAGGCTGTTCCAGAGTCTTTGCCCTTATCCAAGCATAATATTATGCAGTATTATGTTGCCTCTCTGAGAGAATCAAATTAATTTCAGTGAGAAATCTCCATGGGTCAGCTCTGCCAGGGCTGCTGAAAAAGTCTCTTAACTGGTGACTCTGGGTCCTCTCCCATCATCTTGCACAGTCCAGTGTTATCATGGTTGGCAGGAGGCTCTTCTTTTGAAATACAAATCAGAAACACCATATGATCCAGTAATTCCACTGTTGGGTAGTCACCCAGAGAAAAGGAAAGCACTAATTTGAGAAGATACATGCACTCCTATGCTTATTGCAGCATTATTTACAATAGCCAAGATATGAAAGCAGCCGAAGTGTCCACTGATAGATGAATGGATAAAGATGTGGTGTATATACACAATGGATAATATTACTCAGCTATGAAAAAGGATGAGATCATGTCATTTGTGACAACATGGTCGGACCTGGAGGGTTATTACGCTAAATGAAATAAGTCAAATAGAGAAAGAAATACCATATGATTTCACTTTTATGTGGAATATAAAAAACAAAACAAATGAATTAAAAAAAAAGCAGAATCAGACCTACAAATACAGAGAACAAACTGGTGGTTGCTAGAGAAAGGGGGTGAGGGATGGGTACAATGGGTGAGGGGGAGTGGGAGTTATGGGCTTCCAGTTATGGAATGAATGAGTCACAGGGATAAAAGCTACAGCATAGGAAATGTAGTTGATGTATTGTAATAGCCCTGGATGGTGACAGATGGGAGCTACACTTGCGGTGAGCATAGCAGGATGTGTAGAGTTGTTGAATCACTGAAAACTCAACTGAAACTCATGTAATAGGCATGTCAACTATACTCAAATTTTAAAACATTAAAATAAAAATAATCAGATTGCTTCAGCCTAGCTTGAGACTGTCCAGTGGCTCCCTATCACACTCAGAATAACATCTCACCTCCTTGCCAAGACTTAGAGGCCCCGCTTGTGTTTTCAGATTCCAGTCCTCCCACTCTTCTGCTCATTCACCAACCTCCACCTTCAGACTTTCTTGCTGTTCTTTGAACTCATCCCTGCCTGGGGCCCTTTGCATTTGGTCTTTCCTCTGCCTGGAATACTTACATGTCCCCCAGATCCTCACTTGGCTGGCTCTTTTTTTCACTTTTCTGCTCAAAAAGCATCTTCTCAAAGAGGCCTTCCCATGACTCCATTTTATCATTTTCAGATTAATCTTGCTGTTGTTCCATTTTTATTGTCTTAAGTCTTCCCCACTAAAACTGACAGGACGGAAGACCTTGTTTGTCTCATTTACTGCTTCATCACCGGTAACTAGAACAGGGCCTGACTTATTGTAGGAACTCAAATAGTTGTTGAATGAACAAATAAATGAATAGATGAGTTGTATAGTTTTCATTACCTGAACACTAAAGAAATGAAGTTTTTGTTTTGAGACCTAATTTAAAAAAATGTTTTTAAAGATTGTATTTATTCATTTTACAGAGAGAGAACACAAGAAGGGGGAGGGGCAGAGGGAGAAGCAGGCTCCCTACTGAGCAGGGAGCCTGATATGGGGCTTGATCCCAAGACCCTGGGATCATGACCTGAGCTGGAGGCAGATGTTTAACCGACTGAGCCACCCAAGCACCCCTTTTTTGAGACCTGATTTTTAAGAGGAATTTGTCACACAGGTCCTTCTATAAAAGGTACAATAAAATGGAAGACATTTTCATCTGTATAGTTCATAGATTATTAACAACAGTATATCATTTATTTCAGCATTCTAAAATATATTTAGTATTTCTAAAAATGTGGAATCAGTAAGAAAGTTACCTTAAATTTTAGTGCTTAAAAAATAACTCCTAACTGGCCAAGACTTGAGTTTATCAATTATTAAATATTACTAAATATGTGTTGAGCATGAAAAGCACCTGCTGCTGGGCTTATCTCATGGATAAGCCAACGTCTGTGTCTTATCTGTGTCCCCTGACAGCCCTCCTCTTCCTTGCTGAGCATAAAACCTACTTTTTTTTCCCCCACAAAGACCAGTTTCAGACCATTTCTGACATTGACCCAGAGACCTCAGGACACTCATGGCCTCTCATGGCTGAGGGCCAGCCTGGTCATGCTGCAGGGCTCTCCAAACTGCCTTGGGTGCTCTGGGACAAACAATGAGACACTGGCTCTAGCCTTTCAGGAGTGTATGGGTCAGCAAGCAAGAGAATACATTTGCACAAGAAGAGTTCTAACCCTAAGTGAAATAAGTCTCCCATCTGTTCCCTTCCTTAACTTCTCTATTTTTGTTGACGTAATTTTTCCATCTTTGTGACTAATAGATGAATAAGACATTTAAGAGGAAGAGCTGGTTGGAAGAAGAACATAATGACTTTATTTGAGGTTAAGTTTGAGGTTTCGGTGGGACAGGCTGTGCTGAGTCAACCAACTGAGGACCCTGCCTTGGAGAGGTCTTTCTGATCTGCCTCATTTTTTATTCAGGCGCTCATCCCAATGATCACGGCAGCTTTGGAACCATCTCTGGGCTGAATCTCTCCTTTCCAATCTAGTTGGGGATAGCTTTGGGGTGACAACTTTGTACAGATTCTATCTATTGGTAGTATAGATTGAAATAAGGAAGTCAAGAGGCAGAGATGACTTGGAGGGAGATTAAAAATGTAGATTTCTACATACTAAGTATGAGGCACCAATGGGTCATGTAAATGAAAATATCCAGTAGAAAGACTGAGGGGAATGGTTGGGAGGTGGGAGAGAAAGGGCCATGGAAAGTGACTTAGAAGGAGGAGTCATCATGGGGGTGTGGTGATAGGTGAAAGATAAAGAACGATGAGATATCTTGGGACCAAGGGATAGGAAGAGCACCATTGGTTGAGTCTCAGGAAAATGCCCACACTTAAGGGGAGGGGAGCAATAAGGAGACAAGAAGGGGTCACTCTAGGAAAGAAATTGGATAAAGCAGTCTTAAGAGCTAAAGGACGTTTCAAGAAAGAAGTGGCCAATTCTGTCATATTTTACCAAGAAGTTGAGAAGAACGAATGAAAAATGGCTTTGGCGATTGAGATGATAATTATAATGAAAAGTATCCAAGAAAATGAACTGGAAATGCCTTTCTCTGTTGCCAGAGATTGATTTACTGCCCACATCAAAGCCATGTTGACATGATGTGTGTGTTTCCATTCTTAAGAAGGTATCATTAATAGCAGAACAGCTGAAAAAGCCAGTTAGATTCAACTAAAATATGAATGCTTCTCATATTAATCAGACTGTGACCAAAATACCTAAATAACAGACACTAACCTGTGATACCTTTTTTCACCCAGAAGGTAACGATACTGGGCATAGAAGAAAGAACTTTTCTTGATACAGATTCCATCATAATGATACCTGAAAAATAAAGGTTGTCTTCAAGATTATGTCAAATCACTGACATGCTTTACAGAAGCCACAAAATAGACTAGCTAACGAAGATCTGAGTTTTATCTACGACACCATTTATTAGCTCTGTTGGGTAGACAGTTGCATACTATTCCATACACATTAGCTTTGAAACGGGCTCGCAAGTGTTTTACTCTGCTTTCCCAATTTAGGACACACCGGTCTTAGAGAGATGGGACAGGGAAAGCCTCTTACTGCCACCGCCATGAACCTTTTTAAAGTATAGGGGAGTGACACCCACGTTCCCTCTCTCGGGAACCAGGCTCGGATTCTTACAAACCCAAGAAGGAAGTCGGCTCTTGCCCTGCAGCCCAGGCACTTTGCTGAGCTGGGAAAATGCAGCTGCTTGTCTGGGCTCACAGCAGCAGAACAAAATTTTTTCAAATGAACTATTACCCAATGTTTAGTTTGGCAAATGCTTCAGCTGTCTTCATTCCCTCGTGGGTAGCAGGCCCCTTTCTTAATTTGGCTTCCATCCCTTCTCACTGATTTTCTGATCTCACTGATTTCTCCTGATTTCTCTTTATTTAAAAGAAATAACAAATAACAATAGTAATTGAGTGACAATTATAATACGATGCACCTGATAACACTGGAATTTCCTTTTGCTTTAAAAATACATGGAGCCTGGGTCCCTGGTCTCCGGAAAATAATTCAAATATGCCAACTAGGTGAATACTTAGAAATTTTAGTTCAAAGAAAAATTAAAATAGTTCTATAACTCTGTGTGTATTTAAATATTTTAATGGACACCTATATGTCTAAACATTTTAAGTGTTGAAACAAGAAAACATTGTGACTTTCATATTTCAACAAAATACCTAAGAAAGTAGAAACTACTACTTGCTTCTAGTGTCACCCAAATTATTCCAGGCACTAGGATTTCATTTGAATCATGGGAACTCTTTGATAGTGTTGATATTTCTAGTTTGCTTAGTTTTGCATTTTTGTGTCACCCATTTTGTGATTTTTCAAAATGTTTGTTTCTAGCATTTCAAATGAAACAAAAATGACAAGCCTACCTGGCACTTCCTCTCGTGCCTAGCCTCCGGGTGCCGAGATCAGGAAAAACCAAATGCACAAGCTAAAAGAATAAACCAGATTTAAAGCTGCAATTGGAAAATTTAGAAACAAAACTTATAGTTTCTATTCTTATAATGTTTCAATTGTATTTCCTCTTTTTTTTATTATAAAGAAAATATATGTAAATGACATTTGGAAAAAGTCAGACAAGTATAGGGACAAAAATATACGATTCAGAGGAAACTGCCATTGAAAACTCAGTGTGGTTCCTTCCAGTTTTTCTTTTTTAAAGATTTATTTTATAGAGAGAGAGCACATGCGCACGGAGGGGAGGGGCAGAGGGAAAAGGAGGAGAGAAGCAGACTCCCTGTTGAGCCTGGAGCCCCTCACAGGGCTAGATGTCAGGACTTGGAGATCTGGGCCTGAACGGAAACCAAGAGCTGTTTTCTTAACCAACTGAGTCACCCAGGCTCCCCTTTCCAGTTTTTATTTTCAAGCCTCAATATGTGTATGGATTCCTTGGGTATACATAGGAAACAACTGGTGTCACACAATTAGCATGTGTGCAGTTTTGCTTTTGATTTTCTCCCCTCCACAGTGTATCATAAACATTTCCCCTTGTCATTAAGAATTCTCTAAAAATAAGGGGTTAATAGCTGCATAAGAGTCCATCATGTGAGCTGCCATAATTTTATTATTTTCCTCTTTTTCCAATGTAATAGTAATTTTCACATTTTATTATTCATTTGTTTACTTATTTATTTTTTTTTTGGTTTTAAAGATTTTGGTAGCAAATGATCTCAAAATATTGAATAACATAGCACCTTCTGACTCAACTTCTCAACTCCCAGATATGTTTTTGATGTGTTTTGTTAGCGCTAATATTATATTTATGACTAATTACATTAAAAAAATAGAAGTCTGTTCCATTTTCCTAATTAGAAGAGGTTCATGACATGCATGGTATCCAAGTGTATGTCTGTTTGAAAGTGGAAATACTGGAGCATGGTGGAATTAGAAAAATACAGAGTATGGAAGGCATGGTGTTTCAGGAAGTCAAGTAATGATTTCCACTATTTTTCTCGAATCCCCTCCATAATCATTCAGCTTCTGCTTGCTTTCTTGTTAATATCCCTCTTTTTTTCTTTTTTTTTTTTTAAGATTTTATTTATTTATTTGAGAGAGTGTGAGAGAGACCAGGAATGGGGGGAGGAGCAGAGAGAGTGGGAGAAGCAGACTCCCCGCTGAACAAGGAGCCCAATGCAGGGCTCCATCCTAGGACCCTGAGATCATGACCTGAGCTGAAGGCAGATGCTTAACTGACTGAGCCACCCAGGCGCCCCCCCCTCCTTCTTTTTTTCTTAACTGCTAAGCAGCAGGATTTGACAGTGTCGTGTAATGTTTCTCTTGCCTGGTTCTAGGCGCTATGTCTTCCTATGGGAAGCCACCCAAGCCTAGGTGTAGAGGAAGAAAAATGAAGGAACAGGAAAAGCAAGTCTTGACAATTAAACACCAAGGTTGTGAGGCCAAATCGAGAGGTTCCTTCAGGGAAGGGGTCCAAAATGTACAGATGAAGAATAAATGATAAAAGAAAAAGTCAGCAAGTCTAAAAATACAGAAATAGAAGCCAGAAATTCCTACTTTCCACCACAGACTCTGGAAATTCCATCACCTCTTAAGAAAATCACATAAAACCTTCCCTCTATATCTAGTTGTAAAATCATAGGTACCCAAAAGAATTAATATAAGCTATGCAGCAGGCTCAGATTCAAGGCCCTGGGAAATAATCTGGTGTTTTGGAGGGAGAAGCAGAAATAAATTGCCTAGTTGTCTGGCAGCATAAGAATCTGCACATTTTATTTTACTGAGTAATTCCAACCCCAGACTGTCCTGTGATTTCATTTTATGATCAGGTGCACCACAGTTCAATGTAAAAACCAACTGAGGTGATTATTTCAAAAAAAATGTAATAAGTAAGAAATGTATATATTTAATATATGGACAGTTCACATAAATTAATGGGAAAACAACAATACCCCAGTAGAAAGTGGTCTGGCGATAATATGTATACACACAAGATCCGTATGACCAAAATACATGCAAAAGTGTTTACCTTCCCTAATCATCCGATAAGTGCAAGTTGAAACAGCTAAATATAGTACTTAACCAACAAATTTTCTAGGTTAAAAATATTAGGGATTTGGTTAAGAGTATCAGGAACTACCATGAGGGCTGTGTATTGGTTACAATGGTCTAGAATCCCTCCTACGGAAGTTACCACCAAAAGATGGAGACTTATGGTGGAATAGAGAAAAATGATAAACAACCGAAATTTCCAACAAGGGAAACGGTTCAATGAATTCTGGAACATCCAAAAAGTGTTTGGCACCATTTTACAACATTTATTTAAAAAATATTTTAATATGAAAATGTTTATGATATTCTAAGTTTAGATAAATGGGCATGTAATTATAAAAGTTAATTATTTCTTGAGTGCTTCCTATGTGCCAGGACCACTCAGTTCTTTTTATATGTGTTCTCTCATTAATTTCTTAAAAGCATCTCATAGGGTAGGTACTGTTATTAACATTATGAATCGTTTCATTTTACAGTTGATGATGTTGAGGCACAAAAAGATGAAATAACTTGCCCAGGGTTATAACCTAATTAGTCGGATTCCAGGCTTAGTTCTGTTAAAAAGTATACCATATTGCAAAATCAACAATACAAGACACAACAAGTATTGGTGAGGATGTGGAGAAAAAGGAACCCTCGTGCAGTGTGGGTAGGAAGGTAAACTGGTGCAGCCACTGTGGAAAACAGTATGGAGGGTCCTCAGAAAGTTAAAAATAGAACTACTCTATTATCCAATAATCACACTACTGGGTATTTACACAAAAAATTTTTTAAACACCCCACGAATTTAAGGGGATACAGGGGCCCCTATGTTTATTACAGCATTATTTACAATAGCCAAACTATAGAAGCAGCCCAATAATGGAATATTATTCTGTGACAAAAAAGAATGAAATCTTGCCATTTGCAACAACATGGATGGAGCTAGAGAGTATTATGCTAAGCAAAATAAGTCAGTCAGAGAAAGACAAATGCCATATGATTTCACCCATATGTGGAATTTAAGAAACCAAGCAAACACAGGAAAAAAGAGAGAGAGAGAACAGACAATACAAGAAACAGACTCTTAACTGTAGAGAAAAAAACTGATGGTTACCAGAGGGAAGGAGGATAAGGGGGAGGGGAAAATAGGGAATGGGAATTAAAGAGTATACTTATTATGATGAAAAAAATGATAAAAAAATACCATATTGCATGCTGTCTATCCACCTGTCCATTCACCTCTCAGTTCACCTATTCATACACCAATCTTTCAATCCATTCATCCACATAGTATCTATACAACAGGATGAGACATGAACACAACAGACAACAGATAGCAAAGTGAATTCTGAGACACACATCTTAGGGACCTTGTACCCTCAGGCATTTAGCTAAAATTGGGTTTTTAATTTTTTTTAATTAACTAATTTATTTTAAAGGTCCATACTTTTTTATTTTTTAAAGATTTTATTTATTTATTTGACAGAGATAGAGACAACCAGCGAGAGACAGAACACAAGCAGGGGGAGTGGGAGAGGAAGAAGCAGGCTCATAGCGGAGGAGCCTGATGTGGGGCTCGATCCCAGAACGCTGGGATCACGCCCTGAGCCAAAGGCAGACGCTTAACGACTGAGCCATCCAGACGCCCCTAAAATTGGGTTTTTTAAAACCCTAATAAGTCTCAACTCAAATCACTCATGATGAAATGGAGAGAGGAGGAGGTCTAAGGGGATTTCTTGTGGCAAAATAACCTCTTTACCTGTGAAGGGTGTGTGGGACAGAGTGTGGCTCAATCATCTCAGGCCTAGCAGAAGACGATTCACAGATTCACTTGAAGCACTCTTTGTGAGGCCCCTGGAGTTAGTGTCTGGCTCTGGCATACGACTCCTGATAGACTGTGGGCAGGCAGCCCAGCGCGCTTGGTGGACAGGCAGAGGAGAGTGGCTACCACCCTGGTTTCAGCCGGCGCACCCACAGTCTGTTTAGGCCAAGAATGTCTGAGTAGTTCCTATGGCCAAAAGTTGTCTACATGTGAGAAGGAGATGGCATGTGGAAGAGCCTGGACTTTGCCCAGCAAAAGGCCCCCAGAATGGACAGTCAGGCTGCAGAAAGAGTCATTGACCAACACAAGGAAGGCACACTAGAACATTCCCAAGGGCTGTTCTGAAGAAGCCACCAAAAGGACCAGGAAACAAGAGTCTGCCTGGCCCCCAAAGTGTGAAGCTGAGCAGTAGGAGTTTTCCAGCCATTTTTACCTCCCCCGATTCCAGAGGGGTCAAACCAACCCCCACCAAGTTGTGGGGAGGAGAGATAGGGAGGGAAGAAGAAGCCCCCACGCCTAGTCCTTTGCAGGTAAGAAGCCATCCTGGAGGAGATAAAATAAAGATTCCACTTTAAACTCAATTCAGTTTTGATATTATATGGGACTGGACATACTAAGCATCAGACTGATACCATGTGGTAAATTAAGAGTGACAACAGGGCTTTGTATCACCCAAGGACTAGAGAGGTCACACTGCATGCTCACGTGCTGATTCAGGAGTGGAGGAAAAACCACCCAATGACCAGGTTCAAAGCACCATGGGAAATGAAGACAAAGTCACTGTGCAATTAGTCCCTTAGCTCTGGCTGATCACATGTGTGTGCATGTGTGCGCAAACTTGCAAATAAACTATATGCATGTGGCTACAGCTCTGGACAGGGAGGCTATAGCCAGTAGTTATCTTTCTCTTTTTATAGTTTTCTGTAATTTTTACACTTTCTATAAAGGGGACTGTAATACTTTATAATCAGAAAAACATCAGTAAATGCTATTTTTAAAAAGGAAGTCGGTGTTATGGAAATTCCCTAATCCATGTGAGTTATCACTTGCACCAAGAATGAGCACTACCCATCATCTGCCCAGGGCTGCCAAAAAGAGCAAGAAACATTCCGACATCTGCACAGGAACTTGATGTGGAATCTGGAATCAACTCCATTCCCAGGGGAAGAGGGAGGAAATGAGAATTGGGTATTTTGTTGTTTCTCTTGTAAACATGCTTGGGATCATATCCTTTTCCCCTTCCTCTCCCTAGTCCATTAGTCACAAATTCGGCAGTAAGGGTCCCTTCCCAACAAGGGCTCCACTGAATGGCCCGTTCTTCAGGCAACCCCCCAATGAGAACTGAAAGTTAGTGGTCTTAAAGAATGGATTCTAAGGCAAGCATTAAGATGAAAAATGCTAAATATATGCCCCTTGCTGCACACTGGAGTCTCTTTTTAACTTTTCCTTTGGAATGCTCTGCAATGAGACTACCCTAGAGGGGACACAACTTACAAGAAACTCTTAAAAAGGATTTTGAAAAGCAGGCTTTGATTTCTGAGAAAAGGAAGTAGAGATCTTACAGAGACTAAACATGTCACGCTCAAGTCACACCGCTTTCATCTGATCAAGTTGCCAGGCAGGTGGATAAAGAAAATGCTGTAGAGCCAGGGGACGCAGGAATGGGTCCCCTTGAGGAAGTGTCCCAGGCTGCCAAGTGATGAAATGATAAGCTAGCCGAGGGAATTCCTGGCTGGCTGGAAAACCTTCCTTAGGGACACCTTGTGAGCACAATGTCTTGTGCACACTCATATTGCTTTCATTTATTGAATGAGGGATAAGAGATATGCATTTCAAATATGGGAGATTCACCAGGTTGAGAAGACTGGATGACCTACAAGATTCAAGAAGATACTGGTAAGCAGAACCACAGATTGAAACTAAGAAGCTAAAATATAGGAATAAGGGAGTGGCTGCTCCTGGGTTCAAATAGTTACCTGTATAATGACAATAATCGGACAATAATATTTTGTATTTATGTAGAGTATTTCACAGTTTCCAAGGCAGTTTTGAGGGGGCAGCTTAATTTTAATTCACGTGAAAAAATACTTAAGAGTTATTTTTGTTGACCACAAGCTTAAAATGAAACCAACAGAGTGACATGGAAGGATAAAAGCCAATAGTAGCTCTCCCCCCATAAAACTAAGAGCCTCTGTCATCGAGCACTCCTAAGGTACTGGGTTGTACCCCTTGGGGCTATCTACCTTTTAAGAAGAACACTGGTAAATTGAAGTCATAATGAAACAAGTGGGCAGGAAAGTAAAAATTTGGCAGCTGAGGAATATTCAGTGTGGAGAAGGGAAGACAAGGAGATGTAAACAATTGGTTCAAGTTTTTGAGCAGCTGCAATATTACAAGATTCTCCTATGTATTTTATTATTATCAAAAGTGCAAGACTTCCACCAATGACTCTGTACCAGGGATGAAGACTTTGGCTAGGGGAGTGGATCTAAAAATGTCAATGTTTTGGAAACAACATTGGAATCCACAGAATTGCTTGTGGGAGGGTAACCTGGAGCAGCCACTTTGGAAAATAGTTTGGCCCCCTCCCCAGACATCAGTCACACCCCCCCTTAGCCTGCAAGGTTCATCCCTGGACATACACGCCTAAAAGAACATCTTCATGTGCACAGCAGGAAATACACACATGAATGTTCACAACTGCAAGAACTGGAAACAACCCAAATGCTCAGCAGATGAGTAAATTGTGAAATATTACACAATGGTCAAATGAATCTAGAGGAACCTTAATACAATATTAAGTGGACAAAGTCCCAAAGATGACAAATAATATGATACCTCTTTTTAAAAAGTTAAGCAACAAAAATTAAAAATATGCTTTTTAGAAATACATATATGAAACAGGTTAGACAAAGCTAAATACCATATGATCTCACTTATATGTGAACCTAAAAAACAAAAACAAAACAACAACAACAAAACAAACTCACAGATACAGAAAACAGGTTGGTGGTTGACAGAGGCAAGGGGCAGGGGAGTGGGCAAAAGAGGTAAAGGTGGTCGAAAGGTTAAAAAATACACATAAATGCACCAAAACTCTTTTTTAAAAAGCAAGGTAATGACGAACAGGTTGATGATTCCCACCAGTGGGGCAGGGCAGGGCGATGGGATATGGGGCAACTGGTGCAGTGGTTCATTGGGGTGGTGGGTTCACAGATGTCACTCCACTGTTAAAAAGAACTAAATACCCAGATGGAATTAGGCCATGCATAAACCCATGATGACAGTGTGTCATGAACCAATTCAGTTCTGTACATCTGAGGGCCACTGAAAAGAGGGAGAAGGCACAAAAAAAGGAAAGAGGGAAGGGAGGGATGGAAGATACTGAATTGACATCATTGCAGCCCAGTCAGCAAGCTCCTTGTCACCCACATCATTTCAGCCCAAGCCAAGTAGCTGCCCAAAGCAGTATGGTTGTATAGGTTGTGAACTGCACAAAGGTCCCTGATGAGTAGTTGAGCAGGTTTTCATCAGCCTGTGCTCTACTTGCTGAGCAAGATCCTGGGGCAGGACCATGTTTGCCCAGAGGAAGAGCACAGAAGTGTGCTACCCCATCACCCAGTTCTAAGCCTGTGACTGTCTCTGCCCAGAGAGGGCATTTTGTTCTCATAAAATTTTAGCTCCAGCCAGAGGTGTTCTCAAAGGGATCTTGCACGGAGTTGGAACAGGTGACTTCCAAGGGCTCTTTTAACTCAAGGATATTTTTGAGGGAAAAACAAGTGGGAGAACTGACCCACAATTTAGGAGACTGTATTTGAACCCTAGGGGAGCAAAATTTGCTACCGGAAAATGTATCTCTTTGGTATGTGGATTATTTTAAGGTGATTATTTTTAAGAAAGAGAAGGCTCAGGAAGAACCTTTGACCTTTCCCCTAATCACCAAAAGAATTTAGAGGACCTGCTATCTTTTTTTTTTTTTTTTAAGATTTTATTTATTTATGTGACAGAGAGATAGCCAGCCAGAGAGGGAACACAGTAGGGGAGTGGGAGAGAAAGAAGCAGGCTCCCAGCGGAGGAGCCCGATGTGGGACTTGATCCTGGAAAGTACTGGAATGCCGGGATCACGCCCTGAGCCAAAGGCAGACGCTTAATGACTGCACTACCCAGGCGCCCCCCTGCTATCTTCTAAGCGAGGTATCACTGTAGATAACTACAGTACAATATGAATGAACTGTGAAAGATAGGGAGGAATTTAGCAAAATCTGTTAAAATTCTTCTCTTTGTTTCTGTATGGCCCAGCTAACATTTGTTTACCAAACATTTACTCTTTTCATCTTCCTATGAATTGCATTCTTTCCCTTTTGAAGTCCCACTTTCCTACCCTCTTCTCCTTCGGTCTAGATGGCTATAGTGAGCGCCCACACATACATAATTAAATTTGATTCTCTCTTGTTGATCTGTCTCTTGTCAATTTAAATCTTAGACCAACCAAAAGAACCTGAAAGAGTAGAGGAAAAAAAAACACCACCCAAGCATTGCAACTAGCTGTGCTATCCTCAGCCTTAATCACTGCTGGTTTGTTTTCTTGACTTCTAATGTTACCTGCTTCAGCCAATGGCTGTGACACAAGACAAAGCATTAAAGATGCCAACTGTTTCCTCCCCGCCCACATGTCTTTCCTGCAGGCCTCTCTTGCCCACAGACTGGTACAGTATCAGTCACTGGGGCAGAAGGTCAGGTGTAGCATCATGGGAAGCACCATCCAAGCAGCCATAATGGGAAATCAGGAAGCCAGTGAAGGAAGTTGGCTTCTGGGAAGGGGCATGGAGCAGGCCAGTGGAGAGAAGCAGAGTCCCAGTGGTTTAAGGATATACCAGAGGGAAAGAAAAGAGATGCCTGGTGACTTAGAATCTAGGTGTGGGCTGTCTGAGATGGGACCCACCAGCCACATGTGGCTATTGCACATTTGAAATGTGGCTAGTTCAAGCTGAGATGGACTCTACATGTAAAGTACACACAGATTTTTGAGATTGGGCACGAAGAATGAAAAAGTAACTCAATGATTTCATAATATCGATTCCACATTGAAATAATATTTTGAATATTTTGGATTAAATTTCAAAATAATAAAAAATTTCACATTTTAAAAGACTTCAAAAATGAGGATACTAGGATATTTTAAATTATATCTGTGGCTCCTGTTACATTTCTATTAGGCAGCAATGGGCTAGACTCTATGAAGGCCAAATTTTTTATAATAGGATTTAATGAGATATCCCTTCCCCTTTAAAAAAATTCTTTTAACTTGTACTGAGTTGGTGTCTGTCTATTCCTAAAAACCAGATGGAAAAGTGCCTTGAAAAATAAATATGACTCAATGATTGGAAGTTATTATTGTTAATTTAATAATGATTAAGTCCTGTGATTCTATTAATTATTTCCATCAACAAATCCTACTGACTGTTTCCCAAATATAGCCAGAATTTGACCTCTTCTCACTGCTGCATTCCTGCCCAGTCTCCACACACCTGGCTCCTCTCACCTCCCTGATTTGACTTCAAGGTGCTGAAGATCATCCTGGTCCTCCCTCACTATTCTCCTTCCTCCAGCTGTTGCAGCTTCCCTGCTGCTTGTGCTCCTTCTTCCCTCACGGCTTTTGCACTGGCTCTGCCTGCACTGCTCTTGTTTATATCCACATACACTCACTGCCTATCTCTTCAAAGTCTGGACTCATACTTCTGAGGGAGGCCTTCCCTGGTTGC
Source organism: Ursus maritimus (assembly GCF_017311325.1). Classification (NCBI taxonomy): domain Eukaryota; kingdom Metazoa; phylum Chordata; class Mammalia; order Carnivora; family Ursidae; genus Ursus; species Ursus maritimus. Next base: position 77,944,874 of record NW_024426774.1, read on the forward strand.
TTTCCCTGAAATTACAACTCTTACACACACACACCCCTTATCTCCTTCTGTTCTATTATTTCCCTTAGCATTTATACTATCTAATATACTATGTATTTTATCTTATGTTTCAGCCTCCTTCTACTGTAATAAATTTAGTAAGGGCAGACATTTTTCTCTGTTTGCTCATTATTGTATTCCCAGCACCTAACACAGTGCCTGGCACAGAGCGGCTGCTCAGTAAATTTGTTGTATGTAGAGGGTCTCAGTGACTATTCCTGTGCTAATGTTTGCTGTGTATTATATGGTCTACACAAAGTTCCTGACAGACCTCTTAACCTCCAGAGGAGACATTTAAGAGCCAATGGATTCTCTAAGTCCAACCAAACTGTAGGAAGCACCAGCTGTCTGACATCACAAGTGGCTCTTAGAGTTTGTGTGGTGCTAAGTGTTGGCATTTCTTTTCCCTTTTTTTTTTTTTTTTTGAAGACTTATTTATTTTAGAAAGAGCGTGCACGTGAGCATGAGCGGGAGGGCCAGAGGGACAAGGAGAGAGAATCTGGAGCAGACTCCCCACTGAGCATGGAGCCCAACATGGGGCTCCATCTCACGACCATGAGACCACGACCTGAGCCAAAATCAAGAGTCAGACTTAATCGACTGCACCACCCTGGCATCCCAAGTGTTGGCATTTCTATGCAGAGAATAATGGCCCAGCAAACCTGGCTGAGTTTTTGGCGTGTTTGGAGCTGCCACAGTTGCCTTTTCTTAGGCACCGCCCGTTCCTTACCTTTCCTGGTCCCTCACTATGAAGTGCGGACAAAGGATAGAACAGCTTTTCAAGGAAGATGAAGGAGAATACTAACCATCTGGTTGGCTTCCCGGAGTGAAGCCAGTTATTCCCACTGAGAACCCATTAGACCCAAATAGATTTTAACATTTCCTCATTAATCCACTTGCATACTTTTTTTTTTTTTTTTTAACTCAGCACCATATTTTTGTCATTACAACCTACCTTCCCAAAGGTGGCTGGGTTGACTTGCTGCTGAGCATTTTGGCCACAGGTCTCCACATAAATCTCATACATCAGGCATCGAGGCACACTGTACCCTTCACAGATACAGAAATTGTCAACCAACCTGGGGGGAGAGGGAGACAAGGCAGAGGAAACCGGCATCAGTTTCTCTAGGGCAGAACATTTTGATAAGGATCAACAGCCAGACACAGGTGTGGGATCCAAGGAACTGAAACCTGTTTAAGTTATTGAGTGCCAAGGCTCACCAATCAGTGTCAATAATGTACCTTTTTGTTCTCAGCCCAGAGTTAAGTATATCGATTGTGCGTCTTTATTTTTTTTTTATTAAATCTTTCATTTTAATTCCAGTATCATTAACTGTTATAGTAGGTTTCAGGCATACCATATAGTGATTCTACAATTCTATACATTACTCAGCATTCATCCTGATAAGTGTACTCTTAATCCCCATCACCTAATTCATCCATCCCCCCCCCACCCCAGGAAACATCAGTTTGTTCTCTATAGTGAAGAGTCTGTTTCTTGGTTTGTCTCTCTTTATTTTTCTCTTTGCTCATTTGTTTTGTTTCTTAAATTCCACATATGAGTAAACTCAAATGGTATTTGTCTTTCTCTGACTTATTTTGCCCACCCAGCATTATACTCTCTAGCTCCATCCGTGTTGTTGCAAATGGCAAGATTTCATTCTTTTTTGTGGCTGAATAATATTTCATTTGTGTATATCCCACAACTTTATCCGTTCATCTATTGATAGATAATTGGGCTGCTTCCATAGTTTGTCTACTGTAAATAATGCTGCAATAACAGGAGTGCGTGTGTATTTTTGAATTCGTGTTTTTGTATTTTTTGGGTAAATACCTAGTAGTATGCTTACTGGATCATAGGGTAATTCTATTTTTAACTTTCTGGGGACCCTCCATACCGTTTTCCACAGTGCCTGCACCAGTTTGTATTCTAATTATGGGTCTCTAGATAATCAACATGGTGGGTTTTTATTGTTTTGTTTGTTTTTTTTGTCTGTTTTTGTTTTTGGCATGTAGACATATTAAAAAGAAGCCCAAATTATTGGCTCAGCAGACACTGTTTTATGTCCTGTTGTAAAGGTTGCAGCCCAGATCTCTATAGCTATAACAGTGAGGGTTATTTACTCGCTCTATCACCCCTGCAGGCTCCCCAGTCCCTGTGTGCCTGTGACCCAGGGCACGTGTGCAACACTTTGCCTCCCTCCCCTAGTTGTTTGCACAAATTTTTAATCTGAGTAATTTAGGGCAGGCCACGATATTTTGATGCTTTGAACTGAGATGAGATGTAATGTGTGAGACACCAAGAGACAGGCTGTACGCTTTCCCTCTCCAGCTGAGTGGCATTTATGTGTGATCTGCAGCATTCTCGGCCTCTGCTCAGGGTGGGGTCTTCCACTGCTCAAATGCTCCCACGCTTGGGGGGAGGCGGTGGTCCCTTGGCCACGAGGGACTCTGCCTGTGGCTCACAGCCCACAGCCCACAGCCAGCCCTGTGGGGACAGCCGTGTCCCTGTTCCAGAAACTAGTATGTGTGTGGGGCAAGAAGTGGGGGAGACTGAGGTCAGAAAGTGTGGTCTACAGTGACATCTGATCACAACGCTCCCTTTACTGGTTGAGGAGGGACTCTCAGGGTTCTCCTCATTCTTTTAGAGAAATATACGAAGCAAGCCAGTATAATTTTTAAACACAGAAGAATTTTGTAGCAGGAAATTTACCAATACATCTCCTTTCTCATTGATGATGTACAGCTTATTTTCTGGGATGAGGCCCCCTGAGGCCCAAATTTACTTTCTCTGAGAGCTAAAGACACAATTGTTAACCCCGTCGGCTTCCTAGTAAAAGGAAAACCAACATATGGGAGGTGGGGGAAATCTCTGGCCCTGCACACTGAGGTATACAAATCACCTACCACAGGCCAGGCGGCTTACAACAACAGAAACTGGTTCTTCTGCAGTTCTGGAGACTGAGAGTCCAAAACCAAGGTGTCGGTAGGGCTGGTTCCTTCCAGAGGCTCTGAGGGAGAATGTGTTGCACGCTCTCCTCCTGGCTTCTGGTGGTCGCTGGACATCCTTGGCTTGTAGATGCGTCACACTCGTGTCTGCCTCCATCCTCACCTGGGCTTCTCTTCTTTGAGCGTCCTCTCTCCTCTTCTTAGGATGACACCAGTGATTGGATTTAGGGCCCAGCTGAATCCAGTATGATCTCTTCTTAATTAGTTACATCTGCCAAGACCCTATTTCTGAATATGGTCACATTCTGAGCTTCCAGACAGATATGCATTTTGGGGAGACACTCTTCAACCCAGTACCTGCCCAAGGAGTGGATTTTCCAAGGGTCTCCTCAACATCGTTGTGAGAACATGCCACTTGACGTACTTTACCATGGCTTAAATATGGCCGCTATGGCACCAATTACTGGCTCGATGTTGACTGCAGGGTCTCTCGGTGGGGAGGGGAGAGGCAACTTCATGCAACTCGGTGATTTTTATGTATCTTTTGTTCAGAAACCACTCACTGATACATGAAAAGTCTATACTTGAAGTACCACAGAAGATAGCTAGGCTTGGGGAGCTGCTGTGACAGGTGTTAAGTTCAGACTCACTGTTGTTTATTTACAGCTACTACTGATTTAGTCATGGAATGGTCTCCTTAGAAAAGAAACACGCGAAATACTCCTTAAAACGAACTCTAGTTTAAATTTCTGCAAATGCTTCTTCCTTGTCACAGAAATTCATTTGGTCTAGGCCTCTATGAACGATTTCTCTCTTTCAAAATGACATTACTGAGTCTGCCTGTTATCCGGGTGCACAAGTAAGGCCAAATAATACTATCAATGAGAATAACAGTAAAGGTCTGCGAGGAGAGTCTTTTCTCTGTTACACACCTAAATACAGGGCTGCCTTCTGGTCTGAAGCCTTGCACTGCCACTTGGTGACTTTGCTGCTTTGATCCTGGCTGCACCCCGTTTCTGGCCATGTGCCTTTGGTTGTTTCCCCAAAGACCCCAGCCAGATCTCAGAGACTGGCCTGTGGTGGGGAGCCAGCATATATTAACTGGGAAAAATGGAAAGTTTGAAAGAAGGTTTTAGTTTGTCCGGTAAGAGCACCTGTTCGGGGTTGTGCCTTTACTTCAGCTCAAAGAGCAGTTGCTTCAGCATATAGTCTCCACACACATAGGAAATTACAATTTTTAAACAAGATTTATTGACTTATTTTAGAGAAAGAGAGTGTGCACGAGTGCGGTGTGGGGCGGGGCAGAGGGACAGGGGAGAGAATCTCAAGCAGACTTTCTGCTGAGTGCTGAGGCTGACTCTGGGCTAGATCTCATGACCTTGAGATTGTGACCTTAGCCAAAATCAAGAGTCAGATGCTTAACCGACTGAGCCACCCAGGCACACCTATGAATTTTTTTTAAGTAAATGATTTCTTTTTAAGTAATCTCTCCACCCAATATGGGGCTCACACTCACAACCCCAAGATCAAGAGTTGCATGCTCTACTAACGGAGTCACCCAGGTGCCCCTCGAAATTATGACCATGAGTATTACCCAGGGCTTTGCACCTCATAGGCAGGCTTGCATTCTGACTCTGAGATACTGCCTAGAGCTTTTGGGACTAGAAAACAAGCACATGATGTACCGAGTATACTTCTTGGCACATGGAAGCTCTTCTTGGTGGCGTTTTAGTGTCTACCTCCAAAATATTCAGAGGAAGTAAGAAAGACGTCCCTGTTGGCAGACTGGCAGCCCAGAAACACCTGCAGCAAATAAGCCTGGCTTTCAATGACATTTGAGTCCAAGGAGAGGCTGATGGGGGTGGGGGGAGTGTAGGCAGTAGGGCTGAGCAGAACTACTGGCAGGTGAGATTGGTTAAGGATTTTACATTGTGCCACCAAAATGTGTTTTGGTGATCCATGATTAGAAAGGTGTGGGATGAATCAATCACCGAATTCCTTGCTTAGATGCCTAAGAACAGTATTTACCAGGTCTCACCATCAGATGAAGTTGATTGCTAAGATGGTAAGGACATTAATGTTGTTCTCCTTGGTTTGAGTGATGGACAAGCTGATAGTAGCCAGCATCAGAGTGCACATACCTAGCATTGCGACTCTAACATTTTTTTTTTAAAGATTTTATTTATTTATGTGATAGAGAGACAGCCAGCGAGAGAGGGAACACAGCAGGGGAGTGGGAGAGGAAGAAGCAGGCTCCCAGCAGAGGAGCCCGATGTGGGACTCAATCCCGGAACGCCAGGATCACGCCCTGAGCCGAAGGCAGACGCTTAACAACTGCGCTACCCAGGCGCCCCCCCAACTCTAACATTTTTTCTGAGCTCACCTTTCCATGATAAAGAAAAATGTAATGCTAGGAATTACACATGCTGGGAATTATAGTACCCTGATTCAGTCTGATCAAAAGCTCCTATGAATTCTGTATCTTTCAAAATAAACTTGCATTTCATTAATTTCAACAGTCTGCAGACATTTGCAAAAGCCATATTATATGTGGGAGACATTATTTTAGATTATGGCCAGGCTCAGCATGCATAGGGATTAGAGGATGCGTAGTAGTTTCATCTGAGGTCTGAAGACAGAGGTCCCACCCAGTCAGACCTGTTCGGTCTGCACTCCCCAGCAGGGGAAGTCAAGTCACTGCTCTTCCTCCCTTTGTGCTCCCCCGAGGTCTGACCACTTCTCTCCCCATTCCTACAGTCCTCTCTGTCTGTGAAACAGAAAATGTCTATTACTTCTGGTCCTGGAGACTGTCCTGCTCCTTGCAGGACCTTTCTCCTTGGAGAATTTATCGTGTTTATGACAGTGGCACTGAAGTGTCTAAGGAATGCTGGGGACCTAACTAGTGACTGGAAATGAAGTAACGAAGCAATGCTGAAAGTGGAATGTTTCTTCCATGTGACAATAATCAGCCCCCTCTCTGTCTTCCACGCAGAAAGAGTGTCTGGACAGGTGCCCACTAATACCCACTGTACTCTTCTAGGAAACTGGTCTCCTTGGGCATCTTCTAATACTCTCCAGGATGCCAAGGCTCTGGATTACAAACTGAGTGGCTCTACTGTGTGTGTGTGTGGTTTTTTAAATATACATTTATTTTTTAATTGTGATAAAATATATATAACAAAATTTACCATTTTAAAATGTACAGTTCAGCAGCATTAAGCACCTTCACACTGTTGTGCAACCATCACTGCCATCCACTCAAAGAACTCTTTGCATTTTGCAAAACTGAAATCCTGTACCCATTAAACACTAACTCCTCTTTCTCTCTCCCCAAGTACCTGGCACCCACCATTCTACTTTCTGCCTCTATGAATGGGACTACTTTAGGTACCTCATACAAGTGGACTCATACAGTATCTGTCCTTTTGTGACTGGCTTATTTCATTTAGCATAATGTCTTCAAGTTTCATCCATATTGTAGCATGTATCAGAATTTCCTCCTTTTTTTAAGCCTGAGTAATAGTCCATTGTATGTACGTATCACATTTTATTCACTCATCTGTTAATGGACACTTGGATTGTTTCCACCTTTTGGCTATTGTGTATAATGCTGCTATACACATGGGTGTGCAAAAATCCACTTGAGTTCCTGTTTTCAGTTCTTTGGGGGTACATATCCTGAAGTGGAATTGCTGGATCATACGGCAGTTCTATTTCAATTTTTTGAGGCGCCGCCATATTGTTTTTCTTAATGGCTACACCATTTTACATTTCCACCAAAAGTGCACAAGGGCTCCAATTTCTCCACATTTTTGACAACACTTGTTATTTTCTATTTTTGTTTGTTTGATAATGGCTATCCTAATGGGTGCAAAGTGGCTGGGGCTGTATTTTTAATGCCAATGTTAAAACCACCAGTACCAATGATCTGTTAAACATCCCACCTCAGAGACTAAATGCCTAAAGAGCAGTCCTCCACAGAAAGCTATGCCCTCCTCATCTTGATTGCTCCACCTGCTCCCCAAACTCGAAGAGCATGACCTCTGTGTTTTAGAGGCCTGTAGGGGTGGGTAGGAATTCATGGCATAGGACTCGAATTAGTTTGGCTCACTGCTAAAATGGTACACCATCCTAATTGATTTAGGGCACCTGCACTATGGGCAGCCTGCACTGTGTCATCTCTAATCATTCTTTCAAGTCTCTGGAATATAATGCAAACTCCAGAAACTCTAACTTACTAAATGGTGACCTGGAATGGTTGACAAAGGCATCCTCATAATTCTTTCTTCTAAGAAGGAGCCATCTGCTGAGGGGTCTGAGTCAGTGAGTGTAAAAGAAAGAGAGCACAGCTGTATAGTATTCTGAAAATTGTTGTGTGCTCTAATATGTATTCTTTCGATTTTTTTCTCTTATGCAACATAAACTATATCAAAAATTTTCTCTTGGAAAAAAAGGGTAAAACTTAAGGCATTTTCATGTTATGATCACAAACACACCCTTCATTTTTCTATTTTGCTCACATAACTTTTTCAGAAAGTCTTTCCTGAGAAATATTCCTTAAAACCTTTTTAAAAAGTAATCAGCTCTCTGCTATTTATTCACCTTACAAAACTTAGGTTTTAGATTTTAGGACTGGTTTCAATTATTTTCCTATTTATTAAAAGCTACAAACCCATGAGTTCATCAGTCCCAGGGGCTAACGATATTTTTCTTTCCAGTTTTTCTGCCCCTATTTAAATAGCCAGAAGTGAATTTCACAAACAATGTGGAATGCATTGTTAAAGCTAAAAATTGCTTTGCTTTAAGTTAGAAAACATCCCATTCTGGATCTCATACCAAGGGGAAACATTTCCTCTCGTGGCCAACGCCCACGTGCCTTCAGATGTGTATGTAAGAGCTGGTCCAACCAACAGGTCCCCCGGTGAGGGGCAGTCCGGATTGCTTCCCGCGGTCAGCGTGACCAACAGGGAAGCCCCCACATAGAAAACCCACACCAGGAGGCCTTTACAGTGTGTGTGTGTGTGTGTGTGTCCAGTCCCATCCGCTGCTCTGGCGAGCCAGCAGCAAAAGTCACTGGTTCTGGGTGTCCTTCTAGACCTATTTATCAGGGCTCCCGGAGCACCGGCGGTCGCTCCTCGCACTGGGCACTGGCCCGAGGTCCTGGGGACAGCAGCAGAGGCAGTGACGTTTCCTCCCTTCCCTGCCCCACCTCTTCCATTCTATCGGCCCAGAGCTCAGACCTCGAAACCCGGCCCGGTGGGAAGGCGCCCGGGGCAGCTCACCACTGGATGATGTCGCTGTGCAGGCCCCGGGTGCCCGCGCTGCGGGATGGGGAGGCCGGCACATCCTCAGCCATGGTCCCAACTAGGGCCAGGCGCACCGAACCAGGGAGCGGGCGGCTGCTCTGCACCCGTCGGGCCGCCCAGGCTGCTGGGTGTTTACTTTAGAGCGGGGCGCGCGGGGGGCGTGGGGGGGGGGGCGCGGAGCGGCGCGGCTTCCCTGCCGGAGCCCCAGGGGCGCGGGGAGGCCGCTGGGTCGCGCGCCCTGCGTCCTGCTGTGAAGGTTATTGGGGGCGGGGGGTGGGGGCACGGGGTGGCCGGCCCCTAGATAAAAGATGGAAAGACAGAAGTACAGAAGGCGCTCTTCCCATGCTAATCCATCAAACAAACGAGAAAGCAACAAGCAAAAACCAATGTGTAAGTTTCAAATCAGGTCACAGCAGTGGTGACTAGCAGTGGTCCTCAACCCTGCTTGCCTTTGGAATTACCTGAGCAGTTTTCAAAAATACTGACGCCCAAGAGCCAACCCCAGAGGTTCTGATCTAATTGGTCTGGGGGTGGGAGCGGCCCAGGCAAACCGGCTTTTACAACCTCCCCAGGAGTTTAGTGATGCTGGTGTGGATGCGGGACTGAGAACCACTGGTCCTGGGAGTTTTGAGGGGAGCCGGCAACAGGACCTTTGAGAGGCCGACCCCAGATAACTTCACTGGCAGCTTGTGTTGAGAACCGCTGCCCTGGATGATCCCCCAGAACCAGACAGGCCTTGCCCTCAGGAGCTATATGTGCGCGTGGCTGATCCGCGATGTCAAACTGCTTACTCTCTCCCAACCTTACTTCACTTACTAGGAATTGCTTGGTTGCGAACTAATAAATGTAGGGCGTGTGGCACGAAGAGGAGCTCAGTCAGGCAACTGCTACTTTGGCTGCTTACTGCTTCAAAGTCCTCTCATACAGGTTTCTTCATCTCGGTTAAAAAGACACTTGACAACTCAACAACAGCAGCAACAAAACATTCCAATTAGAAAATGGGCAAAGGACTTGAATATCTCCTCCAAAAGAAGATATACAAATGGCTAATAAGCATGTGGAGAGATGCTAAACCTCACTGGCCATTAGTGAAATGCAAATTAAAATCAATGAAATACCACTCCGCACTCATTGGGGTTGCTATTATTAAAAATAAGAAATAAAGACAAGGAAATAACAACAGTTGGTGAAGATGTGAAGAAACTAGAACCTTGCTCATGGCTGGTGGGAATGTAAAATAGTGCAGCTGCTATAAATACAGGCAGTTTCTCAAAAAAATTAAAAATAGAATCAACATATGATCCATCAGTTACACTCTTGGGTATGTACGGTGGGGGAGGCAAATTTTTCCTTTACCTTTCAAAGATTCTTCTGGCTGGCCTAAGAATAAAATTTACATCAGACAATTAACAGGAGAAGACCTCCACATACATGAGAGGTATAAAGACAGAAAGGTAAAATGAGGTATATATGCCATTCTGAGCTGAGGAATGGGATAGGGGCCTGGGTTTCAAAGGGGAATAGGGCAATTCACAGAGCAATAAGAAAATGGCAAATGTTTGGTAATTAGATGTTTGCCCTGCCATTTGGATGGGTCACTCATAAAATTTATCTCTGGTAGTAATTTTATTCTGGGAAAGATCCCCAATTTAGATTCTTCTAGGTAATTAAGGGAGGGGCAAAGTTTCTCTTAAGCCCACAGGGTCTCAATTGCCTGCAGCTTAAAATAGTCCACATGCCAAAGTGGCACATTTTGGGGAGACTGGTTCTGAATCCCTTCAGTACCCAAAAGAACTGAAAGCAGAGACTCAAACAGATATTTGTAATTTGTACCCTCCATTCATAGCAGTACTATTCATAATAGCCAAAAGGTAGAAGCAACCCAAGTGTCCATCTATGGATGAGTGGATAAACAAAATGTAGTATTTGTATTTACATACTTTGGAATGTTATTCAGCCTTAAAAAGGAATGAAATTCTATTACAAGCTACAACATGGATGAACCTTGAAGACATTATGCTAAATGAAATAAGCCAGTCACAAAAGGATGATTCCACTTATATTAAATACCTAGTATAGTCAAACTCAGAGAGACAGAAAGAATTGTAATTACCAGGGGCTGGGAGAGGAGAAATGGGGAGATGTTGTTTAATGAGCACAGGCTTGGGATGAGGGAAAATTTCTGGAGATTAATAGTGTCAATAGTTGCACAATGTAAATGTCCTTAATGCCACTGAATTACACACTTAAAACTGGTTAAAATGGTAAATTTTATATTATGCATATTTGACCACAATTTTTAAAAATCTGCCTCAAAAAAAAAAGATACCCCAGGGTGCCTGGGTGGCTCAGTCAGTTAAGCATCTGACTCTTGATCTCAGCTCGGGTCTTGATCTCGGGGTCATGAGTTCAAGCCCCATGTTGGGTTCCACACTGGGCATGGAGCCTACAAAAAAAGAAAAGAAAGAAAGAAAGAAAGAAAGAAAGAAGCTCGGGTCTTGATCTCGGGGTCATGAGTTCAAGCCCCATGTTGGGTTCAACAAGGGAGAAAGAAAGAAAGAAAGAAAGAAAGAAAGAAAGAAAGAAAGAAAGAAAGAAAAAAGAAAAAAAGGATACCCCACCTCTGCCAATAATACCACATGAACACATTTGGAGAACCGCTTTTGGAAGCAGGGCAGAGATTCATTCAACCAATAGCAATGACTGCCTTCATATGACAGCACTAGAAAGTAGTTGCTGTGGGGGGGTTTGGTGCCTGGGTGGCTCAGTTGGTTGGGTGTCAGACTCTTGGTCTCAGCTTGGGTCTTGATCTCAGAGTCATGAGTTCAAGCCTCACATTGGGCTCCATGCTGGGCGTGGAGCCTACTTACAAAATAAAAAAAAAAAAAAAATAAGAAAGTAGTTGCTGGGGCATATCAGAGGTCTCCAGGGCCAGCGCTCTCCTTCCAGTGGGGGCACAATCATCAGGGTATCAGGGACAAGGCTTCAAAAGCAGTTTCAGAGGAGAGATCACAGGATATTCATTAAACAGCCTGAGTCTTGAAGTTTGGCCAGGTCACTGGAGCCAACCCCAGATGGCATCTGAGTCCCCTTTGGGGAGCTGCACCAGGAATCATCCTGGTTCTGAAAACTTGGGGAGGGTTTTTTTCCAGGGGAGGGGGTAGATGTAGGCAGTAAAGCAGAAAGGACTCATAAACAAGTGATGGAGGCCGATGTTTGTCCTTTTCATCTTTTCAGCTCAATTTCCTTGTTCAGGGCTGGTGGCTTTAAAAAGCCATCCAGTAGGGGACACTTAACACTACATCAGCCCCTTTCAGGCTAGGAGCCAAGGGGAAGAGCATGTGGAGAGACTCCTTCATGACCTGGCAGTGATAGGAGGCCAACTGTGTGGGTAAAAAGCAGATCGGCAGCACCTAGTTTCACGTAGTGCCGGGAAACTGCTGAACAGGGAAAGCTGAATGGTAACTGTGATAAAGACCTAGCAGGAGGAGAGAGGAAACAACCAAGTGACATGATACGAAAGGTTCTCCAAAGAAGCTTTCTTGAGTTCAGCCCTTCTTCTCTGGTTGTTTCTAAAGAGCTGGTCTTAGGACCTTGGGCGGGAGCCCTGCCAGGCTGCTTCATCGGCTCTGCTTTGCCCTGAGTGCTCACATCCTGGGCCTCCTACAGTGGGGCAGCTCCTTCTCAGTGTCCCGTGGAAGCTGAGAGCCTGGCTCCTGCTCCATTCTTCATGCAGGTCCTGCAGCAGCTCCCTGCCACCCAAGAAAATACCCAAGAGGCCCACTCATTTCCACAGAGACTGGAAATAACCAAGAGAAGACCTTACTGTTATTAGGCTCAACTTGTTAGGGCCAACTTCAGGTCTTACTATGTCACTGATGATTATGTGATATTTGCATATTTACTTTGCTCGAGTCAGTACCGGACACCGAAACAGATCTTGGAAATACAATGGAACACCATGAACCTCTGGTTGACCAGCGGTCTCTGCTGTTTACTACATCAAATGCAATGAAATGCAAACCTCACTTTGCCTTGCTCCAGAGCTGTTGCGGCCAGCTGGTTAGAGGACTATAGACATGAAGCCATGGGGTCAATTTCACACCCTCTACCCAAAGGACCAGTTAATTTCTTCTATGACAGGTGACAGCTGGTGTGCCTAATTTGACCAGCCTTCTTATAGATGCAGACTCTGAGTAGGTACATGCTAATACAATAACACTCTTAGATTTATTCACTGTGTGCTTCCTAATGTGCTAAATGTGCAAAAGACACTTACCTCTACATGTGACTCTTTTACTAGCAGCATAATTAAGGCTTTCATTTGGGTTGAGCATATAGCCACATAGACTGCGGAGTAGAATTAGTTCTAAAATTCATTTTATTTTCAAAGAATGTTTAATTGCAACTGACATAACAAAAAACTTCCTTTTGTAGCTTTCACTGATGAGACAGCTAGACCCATGCATATGCTCTCTTGTACCTGAAAGGTCCAGTCTCCCTCTAACTCAGGTTCAGCATCTGACCAGTAATGTCCTATACCATTACAGGGAAAAGAAATCTTAAAGTTCATATCAAACAGAATTCCAATTCCTCATGTCACATTTTTGCACAACAAGCTTTTTCTCCCTCTGCCATAGAATATATCTCTTTCAGCTAACCAGTGACTTCTTTTGCCTACTTCCGTCTAATTGGTTTCTAGATTATCCAATTAGTCTTATTTCACCTTCTAAAAGGGCACCAGCTGTGCCTTATCCTTGCAAAAAACCATCTCTGATCTGGGGTGCTTAATTTCATTCAATCCTTACAATTATTCACTTTCTGTGGATGCACCAGGTGTCTTCAGGCAATAGATGTATTTTTAAATAAAGCTAACGAGTATAATGCATTTGTTAAGAATGTACAATGTAGTTAGTATCTGCACGGACAGAACATTACAGAGATCACCTGGAAGAGACTTTCGAAGACCACTGCGCACTAAACCAATAAGCCACGGAGACTTTCAAACTATCCTGGAGCAAAACGGTCTCATTGGAGAGATTCCAAACTGCTATCACATGTTAAAATTTTCATTGTTCTAGATTCACCTACGGAGTGTCTGGTTTGTGCTCTAGTTGAAATTGATTTGGTACACCACATTCACAGGCATGAATGTGCTGGAAAAGAAACTCCACACAAAGCACATCTCTGCTATTTCTTGATCTGAAATCCATGATTTGGAGCACCTTGGAGACAAAGCATTTCTGTAGAGGTTAATTTCTACCAATCCACAGTCTCCCCCCTCCCCAACGTTTGCAAGGTCACGTGAAAGGCTGGCCACCTGTGGTATATAACAAACAGTATTATCTGCAGAGGAACTCTGAGAATGTATAGAATGAAAGGGAACAGCCTTCATCACAGAATGCTCGTCAATAATAATTGGTAGAGGAATACATTGGAACTCTTGCTACACTAAAAGTGGGATCTTTCTGAAGTCTGATAGAAAACCAGGCAAACAAAGTGAAGAGTGGTTTCCTTTTTTGCAAAGGGACAGGAGGAATTAAATAAGTCATCCTATTTGAGCTGTCCCATAAAGTCAAAAGGAACCTGTTCAAATCATAATCATGTGCAACATTGTAAATCACGCCCTAATTCATTTAATAATTTTCTAAGGGAGTGAGGAAAGGCGCACTAATGCAAACAGTTTTGGGTTGTGTGAATACTATTTTAAAGGTTTATGAGCATGGAGGAATTATTTTGAAAAGCAGTTTTAAAATGGTAGTTTTAGCTGACTTTCTGGTGTGACAGACCTTCATTTTTCCTCACAGTTCATATTATTCTTTGGTAAAAACATATTCCAATAGCTCTTTGCTCCCAGCTATTCTGCATGGAATTATCTCATGATATCCCCACCATGAAATGAATTTCACTAAAGCATCCCCAAACAAAACACATGTTTGACACATCTTTCTGAAAGCAGCTAAAGGATAGCAGACCGCCTGCCTTTCAACTGGTTGTGTGACCCCCTTCTGCTAAGTAGGAATTGAATCCTCCAGCAGAGAGACACAAGGAGAGTGCTTTATAAAGGGCATCTGCCTATATGCTTTGATGCAGGACAAAAGTAAACCCATCCTGATAGGTGCCTAAAGATTGTTGAGGAATGTCTTATGAATAGGAGCTTGTTTTCACCTGGGTTAAAAACCACTAAAATGAAGACCCCAAAGAGCTAGTCCATGGTGTAAACAGTTGTCGAGTTCCTCTTTCTCAAATGCAATCTTCACATGCCATTGTTGGGGCAGTGGCTCTCCTCCACACCTGCCTGCAACGGAGTGGTCCACGTCATACTTCTCCCACCTGCCTCTGATCATTCCCCAGCCAGACCGCTCAGTTTGTAACACTTCTTAGAAGCTTGCAGAGGAAGCAGATGAGCAAGGAGAAGCTGAGGGGAAAGGCCACGGAGCCAGGGAGAGCTGGAGAGGGCAGATACCTGGTCACCTTCTAGTTCCCAAGTGGCTCTGCTGTCTGTCCTGAAATTGAGTTCTGCAAGATTCTTCTGTGTTCTCTGACGGACTGCCTTTTCACATGAGTTAGTGTTAGCAGATTTTCTTTTCTTATAATGAATTGATGTGTTTTAATACTTGTCATTTATTTTTTCAGTGAGGATTCTGGGAGAAGCGGGGTGCTCCCACAGCAACCTCGAGGTGACCCTTCCAAAGTATACTTGGTATATGAAGACTAAGCAGAGGGAGGGCTAGGTTTGAGTCTTTCACTCGATATATATTTATGAAGCACCTATATGAGCCATATGCATGCCAGGGCCTGGGGGAGTGAGGACACGTTACCATGGTACCTGCCCTTATAGCCCCCCACAACAATCACTGCTCCTGACAGAGACATAGAAATGAAAATAGGGCTAACCTCCCCCAAAATTCCATAGAATTGAACACACAAGATAGTGGTTGAAAGTCTAGCTAGGATGTTGTCAGAGTGGACATAAAACTCAGGGCCACAGGGTGGGCCTTGTGGCAGGGAACATAATGAAGACGGAGTGAGATCTCAGGGGCCCATAGGGCCCTCGGTAATAAGGAGACACAAGTCCCACCCTGGAGGGCGACTGAGGTCTAACCATGGCCAGCTGCATACCAGAGTGGGCAGCACCCATGAAGACAAGGGCATTGTCTTTGCATGCTGGGGGCCAGGGAAGAGGACAAGGCCTGAGAAAGGACCCATGTTGGGTGGAGTTTGCCTGGAACAGTGCCAGTTTATGCCTGCTGCCCTAGTGTAACTGTTTCTTGCTCTCTTCTCCATTCTGAAGAGTGCCCTGCCTTAAACCCATGGTTTAAGCATGAGTTACGTGGTTCTCCCACACAGTAAACCACCTCTCTCCCCACTGCGGCCTGGGTCCATCTTGGGGAAAAACAGGGGAGGGAAATGAAACAGAGATAAATCATGTTTCCCTAAAGAGACTGGGCATGATCTCAGAGGGCGGACTGAATCATTACATTGGACTCACTTTGGCAGTTTGGACTAAAATACTGATTTCCCCCCTTGTACCCAATACATGCAGAAGACAGCAGTCCTCCCTAGGGCCTCCTAGATGATTGTAAGTATAGAGGAGCATAATATTTGCCTCATTTCACAGGGAGGAAAAGGAGACTAGAAAGGATGTGAAGTGACTTTGTCCCCAAATCATTTAGCCATTAAGTGGCAGAGCACCTGGGGCACACTGGGGGAAGTCTAAGTGGCAGTTTCCTTGGTTACAAAGTGGGCAGTAAAGTAGCTACCACCCAGTGTGGCTGTGAGGCAAAAAGAAAGTCGATAAAGCCTTTAGTGCAGTGCCTGGTATAGTAAGTGCTCAGTAAACTTTTGACTGTTGCCTATCTTACAATTTTCCTTGAAAAGAAATAGTTAAAATGACATAGGTTATTTTGAAATTTTTGGCATGGTGATATTATTATGGTTATGTTTGTAAAGAGAATCCTTATCTGTTTTAGAGAAACATATTCAAATATTTACAGATGAAATGAGAGGATGTCTGAGATTTTCTTCAAAATTAACCCCGTTGGCAGGGGTGGGGAGGAAGAGAGGGGAGGATAGAAGACATGAGATTGGCAGGTAATGATGACTGTGGAAGCCAGGCCATGGGGTGGAGGGAGTTCATTATACTCTCTCTGCATTTTCACGTGTTTGAAATGGTTCATAATAAGGGCACCTGTGTGGTTCAGTCAGTTAAGTGTCTGCCTTCGGCTCAGGTTGTGATCCCAGGGTCCTGGGATCGAGCCCTGAGTTGGGAATCCCTGCTCAGTGGGGAGTCTGCTTATCTCTCCCCCTCTGCCCCTGCCCCCCGTTCATGCTCTCTCCTGTGCACTCTCTCTCTCAAACAAATAATAAATAATAAAATCTTAAAAAATGTTCATAATAAAAAGCCTATATATATATTCATTCATACACACACATATATATGTATATGTATATGTATTCTGGGGGATGATGCATAAAAGACATTTACACACATATAGACACAGACACAGATACAGACACAGACACACACACACACATTTCAGATCTGCCTAGAACTCTCTTCAGCATGTAGAATATACAAACATAGTATGTTATTAACAGCATAATTAACACTAGTGTTTTATCAATATGCAATTATTAGGATGCTGGCTTAGTGTTCTGTAGAACACTTGCAGAACTAAGTGTTCTGCACACGCATACAAAAAATTCTTCTTTGGAAACTTTCGAATACTATATTTCTGTCTTGGTGATTCACAGATGTATTATATTAAAGTTGCTGAGCAGTCCTAGAGTAGATAAGTCTGTTTAACTTCATTTAACTTAGTGTTTCCAAGTTTAATTATCTACAGATTCCCACTCGCTCCCCATTTATTTGTCTGTTTTTACATAACACTGTTTACCACTGATAAACATCTTGAAGGATACTGGGATTCCATGGGATGTAGTTTGGGAAACACTGGTATGAGCCATATCACAGAATAAGTCAGATCTCGTGGGGCCCAGGAAGCGAAGGCTGCTGTTAACCAAATGGTTTCTAGAGGTTTAGCAAAAAAGGAAGTTTAGTGTCCTTGTCTCATGCTTCCTTTGTCTGCTTTTCTTCTCCCTTCTCTCCTTCCCCGGGGCCCTAACCGCCAACTGCCGCATACCCAGAGAGGAGAAAAGGGCGGCCTAGTGAGCACATCTCACTCTGTGGCAGAGGAGCACCGTCTCTGACTGTGGTGTGAACGGGAGGCTAGAGAAACAGTTCTGGTTCCTCGGAGCTCCCACTCTTCCCTCCCATAGTTGCACACAGCTTGGGCCTTCCGATGGCAAGCAGGATCTAAGCCAGAGTTTGGCTCTATCCAAGGAGAGCTAACATAGGAAATTAAAAATACATATGCAGTCATGTTTTGTACGTTCAGCGTTCTGATACAGTGCAAATGAATTTTCTCTGCTTTTCCTCTTCGCTAGCACTCGAACTCATGTTTTAGCTGTGCACGGAAAACCCCTATAACTGAATACACTGAGCAGTCTGGCATTTCCTTGCTCTGGAAGTTTTATCAAAATAAGTAAGTAAGTAAGTAAATAAATAAATAAGTAAATAAATAAATAAATAAATAAAAAGAGTGTGATCACAACTGCTCAAGAAATATGCTGAGCGTACAGAATGTTGATTCACAGACTCACTTTTTGTCTGCCCACCACACAATTAGCCACTTCCCCTTCCTGCCCCTTGTGCAGCCCAGCCAAACACCCGCAAGCACCTTCCTCTCATCCTTCACTCTGTCAGTTGTCCCCAGCGCTTCTGAGATCCTGGAGTCTGCCCCTCCCTTCCGGTCTCCTCCACTGTATCTTCTCTAGCCTTCCTTTCCTTCTGTGTCTCGTCATGTGGGGGGGCTGGGGAGACTAAGGAAATCTTGCGCCGATGATGAACATGACGGTGCTAACAATGCTAATCCCTCACAGTGTTGTAACCATTACATCACCTTTGCTCATCAGCTTATAAAACACTGTCATGTCCACCCATTTATGGAATATTTTTGTTCTGGAGGTAAAAACAAAACAAAACCCATTCCCTAGAGCGAAGTTAAGCAGTTTGCTTAAGATCGTACAGTTGCAATCTGTATTGCAACTAAATATGTGACACAAAGTTTTGCTATCGTTCACATTTCTGTCATACTCTGGATCCTCAGTTTGCCAAAAATGACTGCAGTGAAGTAACCACACACCTGAGGATTTTTCTTCTTTGTAGTTATGAGCCTGTAGTTTCAAATATGCACACAGAAATTATGTAGGTTTGAATATCTGATTTTCTAGCTCACCTCACGCACCTCCCCAAAGCACAGAACTTGCAGTCCCTTGAGGAGCTGCACATTTGCATGTCCCAGGGCCTTTGCACAACCCATTCTTTCTGCCTGGAATCTCTAGCTTCTGTTCATCTTCTCCCGGCTAACTTCTTTCCAGCCTATTTCAACGTAATCTCTCCTTGTCCTGGAAGCCTTTCCAGACCCCCTCTTCTTCAACCGATTTAAGTGGGGGGTTCCCCAGTGCCCTCCTGTACCTCCTGGGCTCAATTCCATCATAGCATTGTTTATGCTGGGCTCTAACACTCTGTGTGCTCTGTGTCCTTCCTCTATATAGTGAGCTCCTTAAGGCAGGGACTGACTAGCACAGCACTGGACAGATACTGGTAGGTGCTGAATAAATATTTGTTGAATGACTAAAGTAATAAGAAATGTCCTCTAGAAAGAGATGATAAGGAACTTGAGTTTTGTGTTTCTTAAAAAAGGACCATTTCTTGCATTGTTTGCTTCAGCATAATATTTTCTATTTCATAAGGTGGGGGTGGTATTTTAGCTTGGACCCATCCTAGGAGCCATCACTTGAACTTCCTGACTTTGTTGCCTTTGCCACATCAGATACAGCCCACCATAAGGAGGCCTGCTGCATTTGATTTCCTCTGCAAGGAAGAAAAACAAAACAAAACAAAAGTCTCAATTTATCACAAAACCCAGCACAGGAAAGCTTAAACAATGGCTCCCAAACTCAGCTCTCACATTGCTGAAAAACTATTTGTCTTGTACAAGGAAGAGAGTTCCTCAAATCCAACAAAGGCAACTCTTCTTCCTGGATAAAGCAGCTTTGCCAGGAATGAGAGGAACACTCACAATACAGGTTGATGGTCAAATGACTTTTGTGAACCCGAAAGACTAGGGGCTGACAGGATCCCACTGAGGAGTGGATCCATTCAGTTTTGAGGATGAAATGGACAACAGCTATGACAGCATCTTTGGACAATACACAAGTTTAAAAATACACCATGAGATCATCAGCTGTTTTGGAGGAAGCTGGGGGCCCATTGAGTCTCACATGGTTGAATAGATGGTGAAATAGAGATTCTGCCCCTGTTTTCATCTCGTACCTTCCTCTGCTAACTGCTTAGAGTGCCTGCTTTCACTTCATTTCATAGTGACCTCCTACTGTGTGATGTCTGTGTTACTAGTTTCATTATTTGTTGAGCACCCTCTGATCTCATGACAAACTTAAAAATCCTTTTTCTCTCCTTTCTTGCTTTCTTTTGGATTAACTTAGCATTTTTAGTATTCCATTTCTTAGCATCTAGTAATTTGGAGGTAACATCCTGTGTCTACTTTTTAAAAGATTACTCTAGAAATTAAAACATAAATATTTAACTTATCAAAGTTTACATTAATCAATATATTTAGCCTACTCCTCGACAGCAGAAGCTTAAAAACATTTAACTTCATTTACCTTTCTATCTCCTTCTAAATACATGCCGTGATTTATTTTAATTCTATCTTTTTGCCACTCCCCCACAATAAGATTTTGTTTTACACAAGCAGGGTTTGGTTGGCTCACCTACCTACATACCCTCCATTTTCTTTTGCTTTGTGTTTTGTTCCTTCTTTTGTCATACTATTTCCATCTGGTATCACTTTTCTTTTACTTAAAGATTATCTTTTAGAATTCTCTTTATTGAAGATCTATCTACTTAGGCTTTATTTCTAAAAATATCTTTATTTTGCTCACTTTCTTGAAAGACGTGTACACTGGGTTTAGAAGTCGTGACTGACATTTATTGCCTTCAGTGTGTTGAAGATATTATTCCACTGTCCTCTGGCTTCTACGGCTGATGCTGAATAATCAGTCATATGTTTGTTTTTTCTTTTTTTTTTTTTAAAGATTTTATTTATTTATTTGCAGAGATAGAGACAGCCAGCGAGAGAGGGAACACAAGCAGGGGGAGTGGGAGAGGAAGAAGCAGGCTCATAGCAGAAGAGCCTGATGTGGGGCTCGATCCCATAACGCCGGGATCACGCCCTGAGCCGAAGGCAGACGCTTAACCGCTGTGCCACCCAGGCACCCCTATATGTTTGCTTTTTCTTTGAAGACTCTTTGCCTTTTTTTCCTCCCTGTCTTCTTTTAAGTTCTCATTGATTTTAGTGTCCTTCAGGTTTGCCATGGCGGATTTATGTGTGAATTTCTTGTATTTTATCCTGACTGGGATTTCTCTGATTTCGTGAATCTATGGATTAGTGTCTTCATCAGTTGAGGAAAAATTTCAGCCATTATTTCTTCAAATGTTTCTTTTATCCCATTCTTTCTCTTTCTCTTTTGGAACTCTGATTAAATATATGTTAGGCTCTCTTGCTCTATTTTCCCAGTTTTTAAATCTCCCTTCATGTATTTTTTCTTTTTCTTTTTCTTTTTTTTTGTTTAATTCATTAATTGAGTTTTTAATTTCAACTATCATTATTTTTTTTCTAGAAGTTTGGTTTGATTACTATTAAAATATGCTGTCTCACATTTTATAGTTCCTTATTTCCTGCAGACATAAGCTTTGTAGCTTTTTAAGAGCATTTCTTTTTAAAAATACACTACGTAGGGGTGTCTGACTGACTTAGTCACTGAAGTGTGCAACTCTGAATCTCAGAGTTGTGAGATCAAGCAGGGTTTGCTTGGGTGTAGAGATTTTAAAGATTTTTAAAGTAATTTAACTTTAAATTTAAAATTTAAATTTAAAAAAATTTAAAAAATCTTAAAAAAAACATTATTTGTTTTATATGCTGTCTGATAATTAATTATCTGAAGTTCCAAGTTCAGTTTCTCCAATCTACTATTTTACTTGTTCTTGCTCAAGATGTCTGGTTACTTTTCATGCTTGTTTGCTTTGGCTATCTATTGGCCTCTTTCTTGAAAAACTATCTTTAGAGTTTTATCTGCCTGAGGCTGAAGATGCTTTCCTCTAAAAGAGAATCTGTGCTTATTTTTGCCAGTAGTCTTGGGACACTACTAGTCCTGGAGTTGTACTGGACCATCAGGTGATATGTTTATGGACTGCAAATCCACACAAGGGCTAGCTTGTGGTTAGGACTCTAGGGAAATTTTTATTTCCCAAACTCTGCTCAGTATTGATTCAATTTCCTTCAAGTCTTCTTGTGGATTTTGCTTAAGGAATAGACTTTTTGGGTCCCAGCTTTATGGAGGGAGGGTCTCTCCTAAGACCAACTCCACCCCAGGCATGCCGTAGGTACTGACTTTTCTCCCATTGTCCCATGAGGCCAAAAAACCCCAAGGTCAATTTTGACCAGTTGGCAGATGCTCCAGAAGGAACATCAGATCTTCACTTAATTGTACAGGTTTCCACTTCGAAGTTTGGTTTGGTAATTCCTTATTATCTTGTCAGCTCTTTGATTTTTTTTTTTTAAAGATTTTATTTATTTATTTGACAGAGATAGAGACAGCCAGCGAGAGAGGGAACACAAGCAGGGGGAGTGGGAGAGGAAGAAGCAGGCTCATAGCGGAGGAGCCTGATGTGGGGCTCGATTCCAGAACACCGGGATCACGCCCTGAGCCGAAGGCAGACGCTTAACCACTGTGCCACCCAGGCGCCCCTTCCTATATTAATTTTCATTAATTTTTAGCAACAGTATTATTCTGAGTAACCTAGCCCATTGAATTTCCAGAAGTAGAAGTCTACCATTTTTATCTGACCAATTCTTACTCATCCATTAAGACACATTCAGGCATCAACCGCCCAAAATATTTCCTTATCCTCCTAGCCCTTCTCATGTGACCCTCCCCAAGCCCTGCCCATGTGGACCCCAAAACCTATCCACATGATGGTGCCATCACTGTACTTATCACACCACATTCTTTCTTAATCTTGTTTTTAATTGTGAAATATAAGGCACTACAAAAATCACATTAAATATAAAATAAAGCTTAACAAATTAGTATAAAATAGGGGTTGGCAAATGTTTTCTGTAAGGGCGAGTTAGTAAATATTTTAGGCTTTGTGGTCATATAGTCTCTTTCTCAACTACTCAACTCTGCCATTACAGTGCAAAGCAGCCACAGACTATATAAACAAATGAGTGTGGCTGTGTTTCCAATAAATCTTTATTTACAAAAACAGTGACAGGCAGGATTTAACCCACAGGTTGTAGTTCGCTAACTCTTTAGTACTTTATAGTAATAAGTGAACATTCTTGTAACCATCAACTGAGTTAAGAAATGGCATATTGCCTTTCTTGGACCTTCTCAATCATAATTCCTCCTCACAAATATAATTACTATACTGACTTTGAAGATAATTCCATCTTTGCTTTTCTTTATAGCCTTACCACCTAAGTATGCATCCTTAAACAATATAGTTTTACTGATTTTAATTATTATATATGAAAACACTTAATTTTTTGCATCAGAACTCTTTTTACTTATATTTTTAAGATTCATCCATGTTGCTTCATCTAGCTATAGTTAATTCATTTTCTTTGCTGTATAACATTCCATAGGATTGTATTGTCATACACATTGTATGACCGACCACACTTTATTTATCCATTCATGGATATTTAGGTTGTTTCCAATAGTTTGGGACTATTTTGAATAATGCTTCTATGAAATGTCTTTTGGTACACACATGCAAGCATTCTTGTTGCCCCAAAAATACATAGCAGTGGAACTGTTAGTTCATAAGGTATGTAATTCTTCAATTTTATTCAACATGAGAAACTGTTTTCAAAGGGGCCATAGTAATGTACACTACCATCAGCAGTGTGGAGAGTTCCTGCTGCTTCATGTTGTTATAGATAAAAGATTGCTGGCTGAATGACCATGCCCCCACCCATCCTCCACCTTGGGCAGAAAACTCATTCCAGCAGAAACTTTGAAGTGTAAAATTCAATGGCTTTTAGTATATTCATGGAGTTGTGCACCTATCACAACAATCAACTTTAGAACATTTTTATTACTCCTAAAGAAAACCTGCACACCTTAGTAGTCATTCCCTACCTCCTCCATCCTCCCATCCCTAGGCAACCAGTAATCTACTGTCTGTCTCTGGGTTTGCCCAGTTTGGACATTCCATATATCAGTGGAATCATGTAATACATGGTCTTTTGTGTCTGACTTCTTTCAGTTGGTACAATATTTTTAAGGATCATTCATATTGTAGCATGTATCAGTACCAACTTATTATGTATTTAGTAATTTTAAATTAATTACTAAATTAAATAATTATTTAATAGTTATTCCAAATACTGTGATACTGTTCTCTGCACTGGGCTAAGGGCTTCCTTCTTGGCTCCTAGTGCTTTGAATAAGCTAATACATGTTTCTCTAACTGAACATTACTTAATATTTTTCTAAATAAAAGCGACTATCTACCGTCTCCTTGTAAAGAGAGGGCCTATTCCCTGTCTTTGGTAAATGGAAGCAATTTAATCTACCCTGGTGATGTGGAATAGATGTTTTAGTAATATAAATAAGGGATGCCTTGCTGTGAATAACGTGTCAGATTCTGACGGGTGAGATTAAAGATAAAGTCTCAGATGAATTGGGTAAGGGTTCTATTAGATTTTATGTCTGCTAACATCACTGAATAACGTGATACAAAATATCCAATGTCACCCTCCCTGCAGAGTAGCATCAGTGATGGGCCAGACTGACTTCTCCTCAACAGGTTTCTTAAGCCAGGAAAAGGCTCAGTTTCCTTGCCCGTGTGCTCTTTTTAATCAAAAAAGCCTTTCAGGGCATGGGCCCTTCAGAGGCAATCTCTCAGCTCCCTCAGACCTAAGGTAATACAAAGAAGGAAGTAGAATTACCTGAATGAACTGGAAGAAGGCTGGCCATAGGGCACTTCAACTGAAGTCCCTCTGAGATACTAGAAACAAAACAAAACAAGGAATAAAAGTTGATGAGAATATTGGCTCATACCATACCAATTGATCAATATGTTATTAGGTATCAAAAGAATTAACAAAAGAGCATTTGGAAATGAGGACCCAGATGGAATAAATATCAAATAGGAAAACAGGGAGATAATGTTATGGGCTTCTTACAAAACTTATGTCAAAGTACAATGTTCAAAATCTTAAAATCATGACTTTCATACAAATATAGAAGGTTTATTTAACACATTAGTGAGAGATTCAGTATGACATTAAAGCTGTTTCAAAGTGGAATTTAAGAATTCATTTAGTCAGGAAAGGCCTACTGAAATGGCTTTGCTAAGTGTATTTGTTTATTGAGGCTAACATTGCAAAATACCACAGACTGGGGGCTTAAATAGCAGGGATTTATTTTCTCATGATTCTGGGGGCTAAAAGTCAGAGATCAAAGTGTTGGCAGGGTTGGTTTTTCCCAAGGCCCCTCTTGTTGGCTTGTCGCTGGCCATCTTCTCCCTGTGTCTTCACAGGGTCATTCTTCTGTGTGCGTCTTTGTCCTGATCTCTTGTTACAAGGACACCAGTCAGATTGGATTAGGGCCCATCCTCATGACCTCATTTTAACTTAATTACCTTTTCAAAAATCTTGTCTTCAAATACACCACAACGTACTGGGGGTTAGGACGTTAACATATGAATTCGGGGGTGGGAGGACACAGTTCAGCCTATAACACTTTGTATTAGAGACAAAACTAGTTAATGTCCTAACAGGGCAAGAAAACCGTAACTTTGAGTGTAACTTTCTTTACCAGACAGAAATATTTACAAACCTAACTAGATAAAAATCTACAATTAAGAATCCAGGTCAAATCAGTAGTAATTAGTAGCTCAAGCAAAGGTACATTCCCTAAATAATCCTTGAGTTGGCCTGTTCAGCAATGTCCCTAAATGACACTGAAAGGAAATGCAGTCACCCTTGTATTGTAATCCCAACTTTGCATGGTTTGCTTTTTTTAACATGTATAACAAATACAACAAAACATAGAAACAGATAAGCGAAAATGCAAGAGGTTAGGGAATTAAATGCTACAACAGTGTGTAATGGAGAAATTGTGAGTCTTGAAATACACTCAATAGAATTTCTTCAGGATTAGGTTATTTGTAAAAATCCATTTAGTAACACTGAAACTATTTTATTGCCTCTTTCAATTTATATATAAATTTAAAGGTCACAATAAAACTCAACAAATTATTAGGTATTTATTCATTATTTTATTCACAGGTTTAAATTAAACACTGTACTGTGGGAAAAAATGAATTTGAGAAACTAACATTACTTTTTTCCGTATCTGCTTAAATTTATAAGAGCTATTTTCACACGATCAATTAATGTATCTACTTAAAAATGATTCTGGAATAAATGACAATAGAGTCAACTGAACCTCGACTCCATAATACTTTCTTAGCTATCAACACTATGCTAGTTTAAATGGACCCTTGTGTTACCTTAATGTTTGACAGACACTCCCAGCACCCAGTCATGTCCGGGTTCCCCAACTTATGTCAAATGAATGAGGCATTATTGCTTCTCTTTATGGTACATAAATGTTTCTCTCTATGACATATATATATAGTATATAAATGAATAATATTCTTTTTTAAGATTTTTATTTATTTGAGATAGAGAGTGAGAGAGAGCATGAGTAGGGGGGAGGGGCAGAGGGAAAGAAAGGCAGAAGCAGTCTCCCTGCTGAGCAAGGAGCCCGACATGGGGCTAAATCCTAGGACCCTGGGATCATGACCTGACCTGAGCCAAAGGCAGACACTTAATCGACTGAGCCACCCAGGCGCCCCTAAATGAATAATATTCTATTTATTTTTGGAAAACCTCACTCACATACTGTTTTTCTTCTCAATAGTAATAGCTTTCTTATTGTTATAAGAAGCAATATTCTTTATTATTACTAGAAAGGCAATATATTATTATTATTATTATTATTATTAAGGCAATATTTTTTATTATCAAACAGGAAATTTTATCCAGTCCCCTCATTTTATTTTTTAATTTTTTCAAAAGATCTATTTATTTGAGAAAGAGAGAGAGAGACAGAGGAGGAAGAGGGGCAGAGAGAGAGGGAGACAGAGAATCTCAAGCAGACTCCTGCTGAGCGCAGAGACAGATGTGGGGCTTGATCTCACGACCGTGAGGTCATGACCTGAGCCAAAACCAAGAGCTAGATGCTTAACTGACTAAGCCACCCAGGCGCCCCCAGTCCCCTCAGTTTAAACAACAGAGCGAATTCTAGAGTTTGCTATACAAGTGGATGATTCTTAGTATATTTTCCTAGACATGGAATCGTTGAGGTAAGGAGCAAGCATGTTTAATTTTTTAATAGATACTGTCAAAATACTCTATAGAAAAGTTGCTCCTATTTTTCCTGCCAGCCTACCCTTTCTTCATATCCTGGTCAATATTAGATGTTTGTGGTTTGTTTTTTAAGCCAATTAAAAAAAAATGTTACTAACCTAATTCATGTTTTTTTTTCTCATTTCTACTTTAAATTTTATTTCTTTGATTATTAGGAGAGTTGTTTTTCATGTTTCATGGCTTTCAAATTTCTCTTGTGTCGGGGCGCCTGGGTGGCACAGCGGTTAAGCGCCTGCCTTCGGCTCAGGGCGTGATCCCGGTGTTATGGGATCGAGCCCCACATCAGGCTCCTCTGCTAGGAGCCTGCTTCTTCCTCTCCCACTCCCCCTGCTTGTGTTCCCTCTCTCGCTGGCTGTCTCTATCTCTGTCAAATAAATAAATAAAAATCTTTAAAAAAAAAAATTTCTCTTGTGAATTGATTAATCATTCTTTGCCTGATTTTCTATTAAGGTGCTTGGCTTTTTCTTATTGATTCATAAGAGCCCTTTCTTTGGTAAACATTGTAATTTGGATGTTAACCATTCAGTTGGATAACTGGCAAATATTTCCCTCTCCTTTTCTTTGTTTTATTAATTAGCTAATTTATTTATTGTTTGGGTGAATTTTTGCCATGTGTAAGTTCTGTATTTTTTGTAGTTGATCTTTTAAAATATACTTTCTGATTCAAATAGCAAGATAAAGTAATATATGTACTTTTGCAGCTGATATTTAAAAGAATAACTTCTTGGAAGGTAGGGACTGATGTTACATATTCTGTATGTTGTGGAGGTTGGGTAATCGTTACGCAGCAACAAATTTAAGTATGTAAGGAAAAATCAATTACCTAATAATAAACAACAACATGCTGAGAAAAAATGATCTGACCATAAAAACAAAAGATTGAATACAATTTCTACCAATGTATTTAAAGGAGAAGTAAAAAGTCTACATGCAATGCAGTAGGTAAGGGGAGCAACAGTTAGCTACGTTCTGGATTTTTTTGCAAGTGTAATTGATCTTTAAAAAGTTGAAGTCCCTGGAAAAAGAAATGAAAGCCTCTGGAAAGTAGGATAATTTTTTGTTTAAAAATGCATGAAGCTCTTTGATAATACAGCGTGGTTGGGGAAATGCCAAAAATGGAGATCTAGCCACAAGAACAAAGCTAAAGTATTTTATGTCATGAAACGAAGTAAAAATCTTAAAAGGATAATTTCAGCAACTTTACGGCTATTTTCCAGGAGATCAGTTACAACCACAGATCTGCAGCTGTGACCAGAAATTATCTGGGTTCCCCCAGCATGGGATGAGAAAACAAAGGAGAGCTCTAAGTTCATACAAATTCAAGTCTATAGCCAAGAATAATTTAAGAACTCCAGCGATAGAAGATTAGCAATCGGCCTTGAAAAGAGTGTGAAATGGAGTGTGTTTGTAGTCTTAAAAAAAAAAAAGGAAATAAACAGAACTGAAAAGATAAACTATATTGTCACTGTTGTTGCCATATTCCCCAAGAGCCATACAAAAATTCTTCAGGCACCTCCAACGTCAGTTTCAAATTCAGCCCCCGGAGCCTTCTAAGCCTACCCCTGAATTCTTGGTTAGTCTACTCTTACCTGTCCTGATATCCAAGCTAGGAAGCCTTGAGTCATCTGGGCTTCCTCTCTTCTCCTTTCCCTACCCTATACCCAAATGATGGACAGGTGACAGTTGTTCTGAGGAACTTTCCCAGCTCTCGGACAAGAGTACATTCTTCCACTGTGCTTCTAAAAGGAAGGTGCTTTCTCTGAGATTGAGTGTATCACAGCTGTTTTGTATTTATGGTCCATGTACATCCCTGGCACATAATAGATGCTCACATGGTTTCCTGAGTCAAAATTAAATCCCGGAAGGCTAGTCACCTATGTGATGTATTTTCTATGGCGGAAATCAGTCTGGCTGCCGTTGCAGTGTTCCTGCTCCTTAATCCTTGCAGATTTCATTGCTGTAATTTTTATGATGATTCTCCTCTGGCCTAGGATGCACGGGGTTTTTTGCAGCTGTTAGTAACTGCCTACAAAATTCTGGACTGTATCCCGAGGCTTGAATTAGTCTCTGTAAATTAATAGGCCACTGTGATCACTTTTTATTACCAAATCAAAGAGCCACCTATGATGCAAGGCATTTTGTAACCTTTGGGAAAAATATTTCTGAAAGCCATTCTCATGAGTCATGCAAGTGGCAATATGAGGAGATTTATTGCTTTTTTAAAAAGATTCTTCTTTTTAGTCTATTTATAGAAGAAGCTTTCACATTATTTAACAAAGTGCACTTTAAGCACTTCTGTGCTACATATATTGAAATAATGTTACTGGAGAGAAGTTTGAAAATGAGCTGCTAGAGCTGGGAGGCTAAGCTGTCTGTCACCTCTGAAGAAAACATGTCTAATTCAATTATCAGAACCAAACAGTCAGCTGCTGGTCACGTGGATGGTAAACTACATAGCCCAGCTCAAGTAGTTCCTGATGGCAGGGACTTGATCCCAGTCACCATTTTATTCCAGAATATTACCCATAAGAGACCCTGGAAGCAGTTTACTGTTTTTGAGATATGCACAAACTTCCCTTCAAACGCCGACTATTCTGATGGACGTGATGGGTTAGCAGGTGGCAAAGGGGTTTCCTGGCTTTGGGCACTTGGGGGAAAGTAGCAAGAACAAGAATTGGTTTTTGTTGTCCCATAATTGCCCCATAAAAGAAAAGATGTTCCAGATCTGAGAGGCATTAAGAGGTGCAGAGCCTGGCACGCAGAGGGAGAATGTGAGGGAGCTCCAAAGAAGTATGGAGGTTACCCAAGGGTAATCAGGGAGGTCCCCTCACAGAGGCCCTTGTTCCCCATCGCCTCCCATCCCATCCTGCCCATGACATGGCAGGAGTCTGCTCGGTGCTTGTGAGGCTTAGATGGCTGCAGTGCAGTGTTCCCCATGTGGACAAGCTGTCCTATTTCTAGACCTTCAGATGGGCCTCCAAATACCTGTCAGCCCAAGGGATGGAAGCTAGGGCTTTGCAAACGAAGGTGACCCCATCCTGCACTATTAACTCATTTAGAGGAAAGCCTGAAAGGAGCCAGCCCAAGTGTGCACCTTAGATTGGATGGTGGTAATTGCTTTCTGCTGGGCAAACCCTGAAAGGAAGCAGAACAGCAACGGTGTGAGGGGATGGAAAAAGTCAGCTGGCTAGTCAGGCTACAAAGATTTGAGTTCCCGTTATGTCCTTGGTATTCTCTAAGGTGCTGGGAAAAGGGCAGTGAAGTTCCTGCCCTTGAGGAGAATAAAGATAGGAAACAGGAAAGTGGGCAGGTAGGCAGTCAAGGCCAAGGATGGCTTCATAAAGAATGAGCAACATGGTCTAGACTTATAATGGAATAATACTCAGCCCTGAAGAGGAGCAAAGTTCTGACACATGCTACAATGCGAATGACCCTCAAAAACATCATGTTAGGTGGAAGAGGCCAGACACAAAAAGCCACATATTGTATGATTCCTTTCATATGATATTTCCAGAAAGGATGAATTGCTAGGGAGCAGAATGTAGATTAGTGGTCCTAGGGGCCGAGGGGAGGGTGAATGGGGAGTGACTGCTAAATGCATAAGGAGTTTTACTTTGGAGTGTTGAAAGAACTGCTTTTTTGGTCACGGTTTCTAGACTGTGTACGCAGAATGGGAGGAAAGGCTTGGAGGGTAGGACTGCAGAGGTGGGTGGACATGGAGGTGGACTCTGAGAGGTGCCTCTGCTCCCCTCTGTGGGGGACAATCTGAGCGAAGGCTGAGTACTCCAGACAAAAGCTGAGTACATGTAAATCGACACAGTCCAGGGGCTGTGGAGGGCAGAGAAGCACAGGAACAAATCGCAGAGCTGGCTGTTGAAGATACGGGATGGTCTTCTGGTGAGAACCCCCGGACAGTTTTAGCAGGCGAGAGGAGGGGAGAGGGTGTTTTAGGAGGTGTTGTGCAGGCCAGTGGTTCTCAAATTGTGCTCTGGGGATTGCTGAGTGATCTGTAGACACTTTCAAGGCCAGTTTAAAAGTATTTTCACAAGAATATTCAGCTGTAATTGGCCTTTTCACTCTCATTCCCTCACAAGTGTACAGTGAAGTTGACTAGAAGCTACGAGATGTGTGGTCTCGTGCCTGGCTGAATACAGACGCAGTGATGAGAGGGGCCCCTGGCTGGCTCCGTCGGTGAAGCGACTGACTCTTGGTTTCGGCTCAGGTCATGATCTCACAACCAGCTATGAGAATCTAGTTGTTTTCTATTAAGCCGGACACTAAAGAGATTCGGGAAAATGTAAAACAATTCCACTCTTTCCATTAAAGATTTTTTTCCCCATCAAAGTCTTTAAAATTATAGCCTTCCCCCCCCCATAAAACTCTGTTATTTATCTTAATGGATTTATTATTGCCATTAAAGTGAATGAGTAAATATATCTTTTTAAATTCTCAGTTTTAATTTCTAACAGGGTAACTATCAACAGATAGAATTCAAATATACAAAAGCTCTTTGGGCTCCTCAATAATTTTGAAGAGTGAGATCAAAAAGTTTGAGAACTGCTGGTATAGGTTATAAAATGCATCTCTTTTCATGATTTTGGTGGGACCCATGTAAAATCTGGGTCACGTGAGCTCTTAATTCTTTGGGTGCTCAGTTGCAGGAACTTAAAAAAAAAAAAAAGACAGTGAAATTGCTGGTCAGCTAAACTAAAAAAAACCCACCCTAATAAAGACTTAAGTATTTTTGATTTTTGTTTTCTAAATTGAGTATAACATCATTTCCTCACCTGAACATTTTTATCATCCTGTTTCTTCCTTGATATTACATATTGCCTATTCTCTGAAATCTGGTACCTAATCCCTGTTCCAACTTTTTTCACATAGAAATATTCAAACAAGAGAAATTCCCGCTGGGAACCAGGCAGCTCTAAGTTGTTGTGGCTGTCTGGTCTTGAACGCAACACAGGCAGTGAAATCATTCATCCTTTCTAATGACCCAGGGTAAATGTTTATTTGTTACATGGGAAGAAAGTCAAATTTCATGACTAGAAATACTATCAAAATTAAAATCCTTCTTATCAAAAGCCCAAGAGATCTTCTGTAGAGGTCTTCTATTCAATAAAGCAAAATTCTCTTGATCCAATGAATTTACAAATCCATCAGAATTTATTGTAATAGTCTTTAACTCATTGATCCACGATCATTATAATCTCAATAAAGACTGAAAATTGATATAATATCCCCCAAAACAATTTGTAAGCTGGAAATATTAATGGATGTCATCTGGTTAATTGTATTAGTCTGGGTTCTCTAGAGAAACAGAACTAGTAAGATATATATATATATATATATCTGTAAATGTATATATATATATATGTAAAACTAGATAGATATAGATATAGCTATATATATATATATATACACACACTATATATATGTATGGAGGATATATATATCTCTCCATAATCTCCTCCATAGATACAGATATATATAGATATATATAGATATATGCTATAAGATACTACAGTCCTATAAATAATAGGACTATACGTATATCATATAACATATATACACACATCATGTCTATAGTTAGTACCCTGGAGAATCAGGAGAGCTGATGGTATAAGCTCTAGCCTGATTCTGAGTCCAAAGGCAGAAAAAGATGGATGTCTCAGCTCAAAAGACAATTAGGCAGAGAGGGTGAATCTCTCTTACTCAGATTCTTCTGTTTTATTCAGGCCTCCAATGGGTTAGATGAGGCCCACCCACTTTGGGAAGGGCAACTGACTACACTAAGTCTACACATGCACATGTAAATCTCATCCAGAAACATCCTCACAGACACATCTGGAATAATGTTTTGCCAAATATCTGGGCACCCCATGGCCCACTCAAGTTGACACAAAAAATTAACCATCACAGTAATTTTCTCAATTTCCCTTTTTAAAACCATGGGGGCTGTATGTCATTGGGGGTAGAGGTATTGAATCCTCTGTCCTCATTCCCTGTGGGTATCCTGAAGATCCATAAGCCCAGGGTGGAATCCCTGTCTATGAGGATCATGCCGAACGCCTAGTTGGCATATACAACTTGGAAACCATAGGATATCTACCAGGAGTTCCATTTGCACCAGGGCCCGTAACCATTATGAAAGGACAAAAAGGACATTCAAGACTGATTCATTTCAGACTGAGACTCAAAGCAGAGAAACTTACATTAAGCTGCTTCAGCTATTTCAAGGCTTGTGAGGAGGAGATGTGGTCTGAATATGTAAGGGACTCATTATGAGTTAGAAGAAAGTTGATATACAAGAGGAGAGCCTATTATTTATTAGGGACTGTGAATTTATGTATATTTCTTGTTCTTGTCACAGCCCATCTGAGGGATCCATTTGAAGGTTCCTAATGGCCAGAGTGACTCCACCATATGGATCAGCTATGAAAGTATCCTTCCCAGGTGCCCTCAGATGCAGAGACACAGTAAGTATCTCCTCCATAAATGTCTGTCACTGAGTTTTCTCCAAAGCTGCAGGGGGAAGGAAGTAATTATGCTTTCCTGCCAAAGTGGAGATACAGGCACTTCTACACATGCCCATGTCCCAGAAACAGTCTTATATATGAGCACCCTCCT
This sequence comes from Ursus maritimus, assembly GCF_017311325.1. Classification (NCBI taxonomy): domain Eukaryota; kingdom Metazoa; phylum Chordata; class Mammalia; order Carnivora; family Ursidae; genus Ursus; species Ursus maritimus. The sequence continues at coordinate 77,978,397 of NW_024426774.1, forward strand.
GGTAGAGGGTCGTTAGCTAGAGGGAGAAGTGACTTCAACAGCAAGGGAGGGCAGCCCAGCATCATGCCAAAAACAAGCATGTGAGGGTGTGGTTGGACAACAGAGAGGACAGCCAATCAAGGTATTGATATGCTTACACAGGCAAGGGCTGGAGCAGGAAATTCAAGAGGAGAAGGCTGAGAAAAGAGGGATACTCCGTGGGGAAAGAGGCTAGGATACAAATTAACCCAAGGCATCCTCACTGAGCTAGTTGGAAAGTCTGGGGAAGGTGCCACATCAGTGGGGATTTCAAGGGGCAGCCAATGCAATATACGGTTGAATGTTCAGGGAGCCAGGAAACCAAAGGGATAGAGAGGCTTCAGGGAGATGACTGTGCATCCAGGGTTTGAGGGACATACAGTACTGATATCTGGCTCCCACCTTACAAGAGGCTGGAGGGGGGACTGCCCAGGTGTGGGCTGGATCTGGACCCACTGGATCACCTCAAAATGGATCCCACTTAAGAGGACTGCCTGGAGGATATATGAGTTTCAGATTTCCAGGGGGACAGGTTTGGAAGAAGGAGGTAGAAGAGAGGTTGGTGTTATACAGCTTACAAGCTTCTTCTGCCCACTTAACTTATCTTGGGGTCAGTCAGCGCCCAGTGGAGCAGTTCACACAGACCATCTACATGGTGCCCCTGATTTACAGCCAAAGCACTGGTATTAGATTTCTATGGTAAGGAAGTCACGATCGGAAAGAACACTGGAAATCTGGAGTACTTGTGAAGTTCATTTAGCCTGATCCCCACCCTGCCTAGCCTGCCCATCAGACTTCCTCTGGGGCATAGTGTCCTTGACTTGTTCTTTTAGTCTTAAACAATTAGGGCGTGCTCTTGGAAAACTTGCGAGGTCGTTGAGGTGGAACGCTAGTATTCCTTTTCTTCAATTCCCTCTTACCTTTTGGTGTCCTTTCCCCATTCCCCATTCCTCCTCCCACAAGTATCATCTTGGGACTTGTTGAGTGATAAGTAATCCCCTCCCCACTTGCACCCATGGAGACTTGCCTCCCATGATGGTGCTCTCCCCTTGGGTTCAAATTCTGACCCTGACATTTACTAGCTGTGAGACAGATAGCCAGGCATTTTGTGGTCTAGGTCTTTCATATGGAAAACATTGATAGAAAAGTACCAAACCGAGAGTCTCTGTGAGGATTAAATCAGACAATCAACAACACATAGTGAGCACACCATGAGTGTTACCTATTACCCTTTGAACAGTGATCCAAGAAGGACTTAATATACATATTCAGGATTATCTGGAAAACCAAGTATTATACAAAGATTTCAGTGACTATCTGTGTGTCTTTGTATGTTACTGGAATATACTGGTACAGTGGTCACTGGAAGACATGGCACTTAATTTATACCACAGCGTTTCTCTAATTAAGAGCCAGGGATATATCCTTAGGGTCACCAGGTTCACAGATTTGAGAAATGTTGCTATGTACTAAATGGATAATATCTTTAAAGTACATACAACTGACAAACCACAAATGTCCTTTGAGTATGACCTGTAACATAAATACCAATAAATGTGGCCATGGTATCTCTAAATACACATGTGTTACAGCCATGCGCTGTGTGAGGGGGGCTAGCCTGCCCTGGGTCCCCTGGCACTCTGGGGCTTGCTCTGTGTCTCCAAACTAAGTGTGGGATAAATGACCCTTGCATGACCAGTGTGACCGATGATCTAATTAAAAGGGAACATGGTGAGGAAGAATGTGCTCAGAACTGGAAACCTAGCATGTAAGATCTCCAAGGTCTTTCCAGCTGTAAATTCTGAAATAGCATGTTCTTCAAAATGTAGGAAACCATATCACAGCACAGAGGCGTACAACATTGTTATGGACTGAATGTTTGTGTCCCTTCAAAATTCATATGTTGAAGTCCTAATCCCTAATGTAATGGTATTTTGGAGGTTTGGATAAGGTCATGAGGGTGGGGCCCCATGATGGGATTAGTGTCTTTATAAGACGAGGAAGAAAGACCAGAGCTCTCTCTCTGTCATATGAGGACACAGAAAGACAGATGACTGCAAGGCAGGAAGAGCGCTCTTACCAGGAACAGATCGATTGGCACCTTGATCTTGGATTTCCCAGCCTCCAGAACTGTGGGAAATAAATGTTGGTTGTTTGAGCCACCTGGCCTGTGGCATTTTATGATAACAGCCCTAGCAGACTGAGACAGATGGCAACCTAAGCAGTCCTATTTGGTATAAGTAGCATTAAATCAATTAGGTGTTCATTTGGGACAAGAGTTTGCATTCTTTAGTTAGTGATTACTGATGGATTCTAGCTGGCTGCTGGCTACCTTACTAAGAATTTTACCAGAAAACTTACAGAAGACTTGGCACAATTCTGCCCAGAACACCTGCAGCCTTAATTTAGTAAGGGGCCGGACTGGGAGTCACGGGGCCTGAGGTTGGATTTCTGCTCTACTGCTAAGTAGCTGCTTGATCTAGAAGGTTCTTCCTCTTTTTGGGTTCCAAGTACTCAGTGGCTTAACAAGAACAGAGCAAAGGGAGCAGCCACCTCAGTTGCAGGCAGTAAGGGGAAACAATTTTAAAATAATAAAGAATTTTAAAATAGTAAAGAATTTTAAAATAATAATAAAACCAATTTAAAGTCAGCCGGCTTTTATTACCACTGTGCTCTAGCAATTCTAAACAAAGTTAATGATGAAGTCCTCACTTGAGCGTCTTTTTTGGTGTAAGTTCTAAACAACTGGTGCAAATACTAGAGATTTTTAAATAATATTTATGTTACTTTAGCATATTTGTATTACTTATTCATTTTATTAGTTTTTCTATTGCTGCATAACACACTGCCGCAAACATAGTGGCTTAAAACAACACTCCCTTCTCAGCGTATATCCAAAGGAAATGAAATCAGTGTCTGGAAGACATAGGTGCACGCTTGTGTTCACTGAAGCACTGTTCACAATAGCCAAGACACGGGAGCAACCTTAGGTTCTTTGCTGGATGAATGGATAGAGAAAATGTGAGACAGACAGACAGACACACGCACACACTGGAATATTGTTCAACTATGAAAAAGAAGGAAACCCTTCCATTTGTGACAACATGGGTGAACCATGGGCTTATCAACATCACGGACATTATGCTAAGTGAAAGCAGCCAGACACAAAAAAGACAAATACGGAATGAACTCCCTTATACACAGAATCTAAACTAGTCAAACTCAGAAGCACAGGGTAGAATGGCTGTTGCCAGGGGTTGGGGGATAGAGGAAATGGAGAGATGTTGGTCAAAGGGTACAAAGTTTCAGTTATGCAGAATGAGAAAGTTCTGGAGATCTAATGTCACAGCACTGTGACTATAGTGAAAAATATTGTGTTATATACTTGAAATTTGCTAAGAGGGTACATCTTAAGTGTTCTCGCCACACACAAAAAAGTATGTGATATGATGGATATGTTAATTAGCTTGTGGTGATCATACCCCAGTATATACATATATCAAAATATCAAGTTGTCTTAACAGCTTAAGTACACATAATTTTACTTGTCAGTTATGCCTCAATAAAGCTGAAAAACAAACAAACAACCCAGCACCCACTTATTAGCTCTAGCACAGTGTGGCTCAGCGGCTTCTCTGCTCCAGGTCCCAGGACAGAAGTCAAATTGTCAGCCAGCTCGAGTCTTTGGCTCGTAAGACCACTCACATTCTTTGCCATGTGGCCCCCTCCATCCTCAAGCCAGGAGCAAAGCATTAGAAATTTCTCCTGGTTCACATCTTGGATTTCTTATGTCTCTGACCTCCACAACCAGCTTTAAAGGGCTCATGTGATTCGGCCAAGCCACCTGGATAATCTTCCTACAAGATCAACTGATTTGAGACCTTAACTACATCCGCAAAGTCCCTCACAACAGTGCCTCGATTAGTGTTTGACTGAATAATGGGAGAAGATGCCTGTGCACCAGGGGCTGGAATGTGGGGGTCATCTTAGAGTTCTGCCCACCACAGTCATTAATAAACTTTATGTACCAGGGAACGTTAATTCAGAGAATTTCCAATTATACAATTGGCCCTGGGTTAGCCTGGGCTCAGCTATACCCATTCCTTTTGAGAGCAAACCGGCCTCGTGTTCCTTTTGAGTGAGTTCACTTCAAGTTCATGTCTAATCTTCTGTCAAACTACATGTTCCTGCATTTAAACAGTAGATTTAATAAATCTATAACAATAAGAAATAAATAAGAAATAAACAATGATAGCAGATTGATTGCAAAGATGAAGAAACAGAATACGAGTTGCTTCTATTCTGACTTTCTATATAACCACGTGGAGTTTTCTCTTCTAAAATTTAAAACTGAAACCATGCAAAGTGCAAGGTATGATATTTTTCTTATGTGCAGATTTTCCGTACACTAAATGCATGATTAAATTTGAGTAATTTTTGAAAATGTGAGTATTTAAAATACAAAATGTTTTTTTTTTACCTTACTGTCATTCAGTGTCTATTAAATTGCACTCTTGTCCATTACCATGATAGACCAATTTGTAAGTATACATCTTTCTCCTTGATATTAAAAAAATTATTGTAATTAAAAAAACACTAATCCATTGTTTCTTTCCTTTGTTGTACTGAAAGTGTACTTCTTTTGTTGTACTGGGTATTTATGTTTTACTGTCATGACTATATATAGAAAGCTCAATAAAAAGAAAATTTTACTGCATTTTTTCTGGCCACTAATATTACTTATTCCATTTCATGATTATTGCTGAAACACAGTTTGTTGCAAGAGAGGGAGAGGGATAAAAACCAATCACATAAACTGGGTAGCCACTGCAGGTGCTTGGACCAGCTTCAGATAACATTAGCAGAGGCTAACATTTCCTGGCTGTCTCCCACATTCAGGAGACTGTGGTAAGTGCTTTGTAGACATTATCTCATTTAAGCTGCACAAAATCTTCATTTTCCAGATAGGAAGCAGCCCAGAGAGTTGGCACACCTGTGAGTATAGAAGCTGAGACTCGAACCCAGGCCAAGTCCACTAGCCATGTCACTAACTGGCAACGTGTAGAAAAGCCTTAATTTGTTGAAAGCAACATGTTTGTGTGCTTGTTTGTTTTTTCCTATTAGTCCTGCCTCAGGGTGGGCAGCCCCGTGATTTCCTGACACAACTTCTCTGCTGAAGCAAACAGAGCAGGCCAACCCCTTTCCACTATCGGCAGTTTTGTGGCCGATCAAGGCTGACCCGCCTGGTACTGAGCTTCCCATCAGCTCCCCTTCTTCTGGCTCTGTCACTAGCTCGGGGATGGTAAAGGAGGCAAGGTTTGCTTTGATATGTTTTAATCTGCTTGCCTGCGTGTTAGTTCTTTCATAGCAGCAAGTGTGTGTGGTTGATAAGTGTAACCCCAGTACCTCTCAGGGTCCTTGGCACATTGTACAGGTTTAAGAAATGTTTGCAAAGCTTACTTGGCTGGCAGGATGCAAGCTACTGGTTAAGAAGGTGTTTTTTGGAAACTCTCTGGGAATTTTGTTTAATACTGTGACTCTGATCTCGTGTGAATGATGATCAATTCCTTCCTCTGGCAGCAAGTAGTGGTCTGGTTTCCTCAGCCAGAAATTTTCCCCTGCGACCGTGGTAGATTAAAACGGAAGAGGCAAGACAAGCTGTGGATCAGGCAGGATGGCCAATGTCAGCACGGCTGTCAAACAGGTCCAATCACATTGTCAATTAAAGGAGAGTCTGGTGGTCCCTAAAGCCAGGTACAGATATTCCAGTTCTCTCCTGCTGGTGCATGGCAGGACTGTACGTCTCTGCACCCACTGAAATGAGGGATGGCCATGGGACTTGCTTTGGCCAATGAAATATGAGCAGAAGCTTTGGGAGCTGGTAATTCACCACGTTGCCTTCTTCCTCCCTCAGTGATCATGAAATTGTGTATGTAGGAACCTCCGTCAATCGTCCCTAAATGATTGTAGTGAGCAGAAGTCCTCCACCAACCCATAGTGGCCAAGTAGCATGAGCAGGAAATAAACTCTTGCTGTTATTGTGTCACTGAGATGTTTAGATAGTTACTGTAATGGCACCTCACCTCTCCTGACTAACACGGAGGACCTGAGGCAGGTATGTGGAGGCTGAGGAGGACATCAAGGGACTGAAGAGTTCTGGAAGAGAGAAATGGGAAACGTGCATCAAGAGGTCAAGTGGCAAGGAGGTCTGGGTAGACACAGAGTCTGGGACCCTTGTCTGTGGTTGGGCTTTACCCACTCTGTGCTGCAGTCTGGCTCCTTCTGAAGGTCCAGAGTGGGGAAGGTAAGCACAGGTCGTGCAGTGACACCATCTAGGAGATATGCTAGTGATGATTTTGTGGCAAATGCTGACTGTCAGGCTCTGCTGATGGGGGAAGTGGTGGCAGGAAAAGGGTCCGGAAGAATGTGTGTCATGCACCGAGCAGTTTGATCCCGGAAAGTTCTAACTCTCTTCAAAAATGAGTGAGTTGGGATATCCACAAAGGAGGCATAACTCAGACTTCCTGTGTGGGGAGCAGTGGTTAGCTGTCGGTGAGTTATCATTTTATCACACATGTCTAGTGGCTAATGCACTTACTCTGGGGCCATGCCTAGAACAGAGAATTTCTCGTGGAACATTGGTCATTACTCATACACTCATTTTGCAAATATTTGAGATCCTAGGCACTGAGCCTACCACAGTGAGTAGACAGGCTTCATGGATATTATGGTCTGCATAGAGCCGAATAATTAATAGCAATTTACAATATGGATTGTTAAGTACTCTGACAGAGCTAAGTCCAGGTTATCCAGAAGAAAGCCACATAAACTAGTCTGGGAGGTTCAGAAAGAACGAGGCTGCTTGTTACTGCATTGGGAGTTAAGTATGTGTTGCTGTGTAGCAAATGTCTCCCACTCTTAGAGATCAAGGCAACCTTTCCTCTCAAGGGCCAGCAAGAACAGGGAAATATTAAGTTGCCTGAGGATCTGAATGCAATATAAAACGTTCCGAATGTCAAAGGTCTTGGAATAGAACGTTCATGAGGTGAAAGCTTATGATTCATACTCTTGGGTTCACTTCATGGTCAAACCAAAGAAGAAAAAAAATCTGGGGAGTTTGAAGGAAGCCAGGTATCTGGAATGAATTAACTTGTTCCCTTTTCCTCTCTTTCTTTCTTTTTTTTTTTTAAATTATGAGTACTACCAGAAACTCAAGAGACCCGAGACTATCAGAAAATTAAAATATCACGATGATGGGCTAGGTGCCCATCTAGAGTTAACCCTTCCCCTTCCAGAGAGTCCTACCGTATCACCCCTATCCCACTTCTTTCCACTGACAAGACCTTTTCATCCTTCAAGGCCCAGGTTAAAACCTACCTCCCAGAATTATTCAAAACAAACTCTAAACAGTGGTTCCCTGTCAAAAATGGAAGCACATAGGGGGTGAGAAGATAGTCCATTTTTCAGGGTTTTTTTTTTCTTTCAATTTTTGTGTTTTTTTCAATAATACAAGCATGTATTATTTTGTTTAAATGAAACCAAAAATAAACCACAAAAAATCCACCTCCTCCATGGAAGATTCTCTGGTTCTCTAGAGCGGAGTGACCTCATGCTCTTCAAGTCTCATTGCCTTTTACCTTATCTAACTTTTCACAGCTGAGTCTTTTCCCTTTCTTTAGACTGTCAGTCCCAGCTAGAGTCATCTGTAGAATGAGCATGGCAGTGCTCATATACTGGGAACTCCACTAATGCTTGGTGGATGAACAGGTACCTGTAATGTTGGCACCTTACTTTGTGGGAACCGTGGTTTGCTTGTGTGTGTGTGTATGCACATGTGTGTGTGCGCACGCACATGCACTAGAACTTCATTTCTTTAACGGAGTCCCCAACTTTGCACATTTGAGTAGATGTAACAACTATTTTTCATTCCCTTCTGGTTTCCACACACCTCCATCAGGAAGAAGCTGACTTATCATTTGCTCAAGAAATGTGAAATAATAGCACATAGGAGCTGATGGGAGTTGGGGAAATCTACAGCTCTTCCTCCTGTGAGGAAATAGGACTCTGAGCCAGCATTCGTCCTGAAAGGCCTGCCCCTCTCATCCCCACATCTGTGTATGCCTGGGAAGCTGGCCTCCCTCCCACACCACTGTGCATTTTTCCCTCGTGGGTCCACTAGATGGCCTTCAACGAACATAGCGACTTTGAGGAGGCCCAGATTGAAAGAGGAAATACTTCTTTTGTTCATTTGTTTGCTTTCTCTTCCACCATTTGTCCCCATAAATCCCTTGAAGTATCACTCATATTAACAATACCTTGTGGATTTGAGAATGGGGAAAGTGCCATGGCAGAGATGAGACTATGGGCTTTCAAGCAGAGATTTCTCATTGTTGGCAGAATGATAACTGATTTTCTGAGTGTTAGCATTTCGTTAATCACACATGCACAACTCTCACAGAACAAAATGAACAGTAAAATAAATCTAAAGGCTCATTATATATCTATTACACTAGTTAAGATAAGGAGTAACAGCAAGACCTAGTACGGGCAGGCACGTGAGGGAGGCGGCTCATTTGCACATTGCTGGTACCCCGCATATAGTTGTGGCTTTTATGAAGCAATAAGGCTTTATGTAAGAGCCATAAAATAACTCATATGCTTTAACCAGGAAACTTTACTCCTAGGAAAAATCTAAAAGTTAGAAAAAAGGCAAGCGGTGTAAAAACGTTTTGACCACTGCTATTTGTAGCAGTGAAAAACTTGGGAACAACTTGAGGGCTCAACAATAGGGAATAACTCAGGGTATCGGTATAATAGCTGGGCGTTTGTACAAGGGGCGGGAAGTGTGACTTCTGCCTGCATCTGTGCATGTGAAGTCACGTTAATGACGTTTTCTCTAAAGACTAATTTTCTGGTTTAGAGAGTGACACTAGGAGTAGGTTATTTTCCTCTGAGTGAGCTCTTCTACAGACAGTAGAGTGTCACCAGATAGGGGCTGAGCAAAAGTAAATTCAAAAGCTACTTTCCCTGGGAGGAAGTGGACAGTCCCTCCATCGGGGAGAATACAGTGCAGACTTCCAGGGAGAGGGGACTGGAGGAGGTCTTGGTCACCTTGGGCTGCTAGAACAAACTACACAGACTGGGTAGCTTAAACAACAGACTTTTATTTCTCACAGTTGTGGAGACTAGGCAGTCCAAAAAAGGTGCTGGCAGATTCAGTTCCTGGTCAGGTTTCTCTTCCTGGCTTACAGACAGCCATTTGCCTGCTGTGTCCTCACAGGGCAGAGAGGAGGGGGCTCTGGTCTCTTCTTCTAATCCCACCATGGGGGGCCATCTTCATGACCTCGTAAACCTAATTACCTTCCAAATACCCTACCTCCAAATATCATTGCGTTGGGGATTTGGCTTCAACGTAGGAGTTTTGAGGGGACACACATATTTAGTCCGTGGCAGGAAAAATTCCACCAGCAGATGTTAAGCATCGTATAGAAACAGCCCAGGCCAGAGGAAGCCTTGAGAGCTGCTTCCTTTGTGGGACTCACTGGGCGTAGTTGTGGTTCTAATGGAGACAGACTGGGCTCTCCGGGGCTAGCCCACACATGTATAGATGAACTACTGTCTGCTCAGATTGCATCACTAACAATCATAGACTTTTTACTCTAATCTAGCATATGAACCTACATTCAAACTACCACACAATTACACGTTACACTATTTTGTCTATAACTTAGGGCCTACAGGCTTGAACTACTTTAAGGGATAGTCTAGTGATCAAAGGGAAGAAGCCATGTGATAAGGCAGGATTTGACTGAATGCCCACGTCCCAAAAGGGAGATTTTCCTGGCATTCTTTCCACTGCAGTAAAAACAGGCAAGCTATAAGACAGCCTTGATTACTGCAATACAAAAATGTATATTTGAGCTCTGACAAGTTAAGCATTGCAAATTGAAAAGGGTCATATAGAATATAAGGTTTGAACAGTATAAGGTTGAACAGTATTTCTCCTCTAAGATTGTGGAATTAAAAATAAAATTTTTAAAAATTGTTCAAGATTTTCTCAAAATCAGAGATAACTTTCATGATCACACATTAAAATTTTTGCTAAGCACTTACTGTGTTCTGGACCCTGTGCTAGATACCAGGGTTATATCATTGAACAACACAGACCACTGTCTCCACCTTTATCAAGCATAGTCTAGTGGAGAAGGCAACACTTACAGAATTAATTAATGCTGTAGTGACAGGTGTTACAGAGGAGAACCCAACTGCTATGAGATTGAATATCAAAGGTCCTATTTAAATGGGCATGTGGTGTGGGAATGGGGACTCAGGGATTTTTTTTTTTTAAATGTGGTTTAGACAGAAACTTGAAGGGTGGGTAGAGGTTAGTTGAGTGTGATTAGCCAGGTAGAGCTGCCATAACAAAATACTTTTGGACTGGGCAGCTTAAACACCAGAAATCTATTTCTCACAGTTCCAGAGGCTGGGAAATCAAGATCAAAGGGTCAGCTGAGTCAGTTTCTGGCGAGGATCCTTCCTGGCTTGTAGCTGGCTATCTCCTTTCTATGTCACACGGTGGGGAGGGGCAGGGAGAGCTCTCTTGTGTTTCTTTTTATACAGATACAAATACTATTGGATTAGGGTCCCACTCTTATTACCTCATTTAACTTTATTTACCTCCATAAAGCCCTTGTCTCCAAATTTAGTCACACTGAGGGGTTGGGGTTTTAACAAATGAATTTTGGGAGGATACAAACTTCAGTCCATAACGCTGAGAATGGGGGGAAAGAAGGAAGGGTATTGTAAGCACAGGGAGCAACAGGTGCAAAGGCCTAGGGGCAGGAAGTGAAGGAATGACCCTGTGGCTAGAAAGGCAAAAGTGGAAGCGGGAGGGGAGGCTGGATTAGCCTGAGCCATGGAGGCCAAGTGAAGGATTTTGTTCTATCCTAGAAGCAATGGAGAACCAGTGGAGGGTCTGAAGGAGGGGAGTGATACTGGAGGGCAAGAATGAATGTGGGGCTTGTAGTCCGGAAGCAAGTGATGATGAAGGCCTGGACTCTGGTAGTGATTGCAGAGATGGAGAGAAAGATGGATTTGTGATATGTTTTGGAGGTAGAATCAACAGGACTTAGTAAAGGTTTGAACAGGAGAAGAGGATGTCAAACATGATTCTCGGTGTTCAACATGAACAACTCTACAGATGTTGGCCGTTAATGGGTAGGGTTTTGGAGGAGGAGCAAGTTTGGGGGGGATAGCCATCCCACTTCAGTGTGGACAGTTAATTCGGAGATATCTACAAGGCAGAGGAAATTGGATATACAGGAGAGGTCTGAACTTGAGATACACATTTGGGAATAAGTGAATGGGATCAGCTAAGGAGAGAGTAAAGAGTGAGAAAAATAGAAAGCCTAGGATTGAACCCTGAAGAACACCATTTACAGGTTGAGTAAGGGAGGGCAAGGCAGCAAAAGAAGCTGAGAAGTGGTCAGTGAAGTAGGAGATAAATCAGGAGAACAAGATGCCATGGAAATCAGTGGGAGAGAGTATTTCAAGAAGGTGGTGGTCAACACTGGTGAATGCTGCTGTCATGTCAAGGAGAGGATTGAGATGTCTCTGTTGCTTTTAGCAACTTCCATGCCCTTCTTGGAAGGGCAGATTTTGTGGAGTTGTGAGGCATAAGACAATCTTGAATGGGTTGGGAAGTCAGTGGAAGGTGAGGAAGTTTGGCTGTGAGGGCCAGAAGAGATGGCGTGGGGGACTGGAGACAATGTGGGACTGAAGAAGGGGTTCTGCAAGATGGAGGAGACCAGACTGGGTTTCAATGCTGATTAGAAGGATCTATTATCTGACAGGAAGAGGTCCAAGATATCCTTACTGGGAAGACCAAAGAGGATAGGTCTAGAGCTCAGAAGGAGTGCCAGCCTGAGGCAGAAAGACACACAGGACCCAGCTTATCTGAGGAGGGAAGAGGGAGAGGGAGATGACTAAAGAAGTAAAAAGCTGACTGGATGTCTTGCACTGGGGTTGGGAGCTGTTGTTGACTGTTAGCTTCTCAGTGGGATGACCAGCCTGGGCCATGAGTTGGGGAATCCCTAATGTCAGTACTTTCAGGTCTCTCCTCTTGGACCATCTGATGCTCCTGAGAAGTTTCTAGCATCCTCTGCAGAGGGCGAATACCTACATGCCTGTGTTCTGGGAACCGTGTGAGAGAAGAGGGCTGCCCACCACAGCTTTGAGTAGGCACGACATGTCATTTTCCCATCCATTTAGTATAGAGTCCTGTCCTCAGTTGTGCCTGCTAGTCCCAGTTCTGAGACTACCCATGTGCTCTCTCCATAAACTAAATCTCCAGTCTCCTGACAGGGTTGGGGAGAGGCAGTTGCGGTGTGGAGTGGAGCGGGGGGGGGGGGGCACCTTTACCCCCAATTCCAGAAGCACTTGCTGCCATCCAGTAAACTGTGTAGATCCTAGTTTTCCGCACTGCCAGATTTGGCTTTCATCTGCTTTCCAGCTTCCAAAACCTCATTGTATCCTCTCCGTCTCACTTTCTCTATCGTAGTTTAGTAGGGTTTCAGGAGAGATCAAAGTAAAAGGCAGGTGTTCAGCCCACCATTTTTATCTAGAAGTCAGAACCAGAGCCTATGGATTGCAAAAGAATACTTTTGCTTGTGTAGGAAAGGAAGAGCCTCCAGAGCCTTTTGTCTCCTCTGCTGCTGTATGAATACCACACCTTAAACCAGCCTGTTCACCTAAGCACATCAAACCAAACCATGGGAGACCACACACAGATGGTAAACTACAGAGTCTGAGGCTCTGTCAACTTGGATTTGGAATTACATAGGCCTAGAGCCTTCAGCCTCACTGGTGGCCTTTAGCAGCCAAAGACAAAATGAGACAAATTTAGAAAAATGTCTGCACCTTCCTAATATAGTGATTCATGAAATATCCTTTAAGTCCAGAGAAATGATTTCTTTTTTTTTTTTGAAGTCTACAAAGGAACTTTAAAAAAATATTTGCAGAAATCCAAAAAAAGAGAAAAAAGAAAAAAAGAAAAAGAAGGGAAACTTAACCATAATCCTATCTGCTGCACATAACACATGACTTTGTTGTTTTGTTTTTTCAGATTTTCAAATATTTCTGGTCCACAGATATTACAGAAAGAATCTATTTATCAGTTACCTCTTATTGGCTTGTAAAAGTAGTCATTCGTATAATCCTTTCAGGGCTGAAGCCAGGCCCCCCTTTTGGAAGGAAGAGCATTAACTGTCTCAGGTAAATAACATAGAGAACAATGCATTAATTTTCTAACAGGGATGGGGTACTGTCCCCTCCTTCTAAGAAGCCCCTTGGTCAGGTGCTTAAGTAAACTAGGGAGGCAGACACTGCCCTGACAATGATTTGTGCATTGTAGAGAGCCCTCACTCCCAAGTTTTCCCTATTGGTCTGTTCCCTATTACAGACCCTTCTGGGAAAGTAAGACATTGCCTCCCTTGTGCCTCAAGGGAGCCCTGAATTTCAGAGTACGTAAGGGCCTTACAGGCCATTTGGCCCAGCACTTGCACAGTGCCTGAATCTCTCTTGCAGCACCCCTGGCTAGTAGGTGTCTACCCTTGCAAGCTCTCATGGCCTGGAACTAGTAGGTGTTCACCCTTCCTTGTAAGTTCCCAGGACCTGGAAACTCAGCACTGGAAAGCTCCAGTGAAGTTCAGACACATCCTTGGGACTACATAATTCATCAAGTCCTTAGCCCCTAATTTACAGATTCTTATGAATTAATTCTGATCAGGTAGTATGGCCTAGTGAGGCCAGGCCAGGTAGTGCATTATAGTGGGGGTTTGTGGTACCCAGGTGGAATGTGGGTTCCAGGCTGGGTGTTAGAGAATGAGTAAGCAGGCATGAGCACAAAGAGAAAATCTTGCCTGTTAATGTCATCCTAGAAGGTCCTGTTAACAGCTATTCCTGAACTCTCCCTGCATACGCAAGTCCAATAAGGTGCCTGAAATGAATTATCTATCAGCTGCTCTGTAGCTCCTTTTGACATCCTGCTTTCTAGTTATTCACACCTGCTGGTCTATCCTTACCCCATTCCCATATAGGTCTGAGATAAGACCCTGACCCCTAGATCAGATCATCCTATTTAGGGCATAGTAAAAACTTGCAACCCCCTGTGGTAGACATTATGGGCTGTCCCCTCTCATCCATTCTAAGCCCCTTCCGGAGTGCCTCCTTGTTCTGTAGCCACGGGAAAGCTAGCAACTACATTTCCCAGGTTTCCTTGAAACCAGGGTTTTGGTTGTGATCTAGGTTCCTCCAATGAGATACACCGAAGTGTGAGGCTCAATTTAGACCTGAACCAAGATGAAGAGGGCAGAGGGTAAGGCAGTCATTTTGCCAGCGCTGGACTGCCACGGAGGCAGTGCGTTCCATGGGAAGGCTTTCTGCAGTGTGGCACAAGTGTGCTTCTGAGCCTGGGAATTGTTCCTGGAAGCTCCCACTTGAATTGGCTTCTTACAATGATTTTTCATAAACGACATAATATTCGGTAATGAATACCTTAACTGGCCAGAGTGATTTCTGTTGCTTGCAAGAAAACTCTTTTTATTTTATTTATTTATTTATTTATTTATTTATTTTTAAAGATTTTATTTATTTATTCGACAGAGATAGAGACAGCCAGCGAGAGAGGAAACACAAGCAGGGGGAGTGGGAGAGGAAGAAACAGGCTCCCAGCAGAGGAGCCTGATGTGGGGCTTGATCCCAGAACGCCGGGATCACGCCCTAAGCCAAAGGCAGATGCTTAACTGCTGTGCCACCCAGGCGCCCCAAGAAAACTCTTTTTAAAGTCCCCTCAGACTCTGGATACCATAATATTTAATGTGGATATTAATATTTTATATGTACCCATATTGATGACCTATGACATTCCAGTCACATTATATATTTTCGCACACACACACACACACACACACACACACACACACACACACGAGTCTCACTGAACATCAGAATAACCTAAGAGGTAGCATTATCCTTGTTTGGGAGATGAGCTGAGACTCAGGGAATTTAACAACTTTCCCAAGGTTTTATAGCTAGTAAATGGCAGACCTGGGATGTGAAGACACCTAAATCCAGAGACTATCTTATTCTTCTCTGCACTGCATCCGTGCAGTCCTCTGAGACATAACGTAACTGCTGTACTGAATCCTTCATTTCCTTCCACCTGGCACTCCACTCTCCTTAGGACCTTTATGTCACACCCGGTTTTATCTTCCTAGATCCTCACGGTTGATTCCATGCGCATTTCTTTCTGTCTTTCTGTCCTGGAGCAGGATCATTTGAGAAGGGCTGGGGTGTGAGTCAGCACTTTTCAAACTTCCATGCACATGTGAAGCCTGGGAGATCTTGTTAAAAGGCAAGTTATCAGACTGCATTTCTAACAAGTTCCCAGGTGATGCCAGATGCTACTCTTTGAGTAGCAAGGGTGGGGCAGTGTGGCATCTGCATCATGTGTGGAAAATTTTTCCTCAACCCTCCTAGGGTCTCTGGCTGGGTCTGAAAATCAAACTGACAAATTAACAGAAGAAAAGCATATACCTTTAGTTAACATAAATTTTACATAGCATGGGGACCTTCATAAGAATATGAAGCCATGAAGAAACAGTTAGACCTGAGTATTTTTATGTGAGGTATGATGAATAGTGGGCGTGCATGTAGAAATACAATAGGTCAAAGAGTATGAGGTAAGTGTAGTAAATGGGGGAATTTAGCAAGGCCTGTTTCCTAGGATTCTTCTTGGTGTCCCTTTGTCTTTGGACATAAGGATGTTCCTTTCCTCTAGGTATTAAGAGGGCACCTCTCACACAAGGGTTTATGGCCTGTTTCAGGGGACAAGGACCAGGGGAAAGTGAGCATGACTTTGCATCTGCCATTTCCTCAAATTTCTTCAGCTTAAGTATCCAATAGGCCAAGTTGCAATGTTTTGGGGTAGTGTGTCCTGAACTTCATCATACCTCACACTCTTCGTTTTAAATTTCAATTCTATCACCTATTAACAATGTGGTCTTATTTAATGATTTACCCTTTCTGAGGCTCAGGATCCTCATCTGTAAAATGGAGACAATACTACTGACCTCACTAGTGAATGCAAATTAAAGGAGATGATACCATGGAGTAGCTTCTCACTCATTTCAGTTAGAATTGGAGGCGCAGCCTCCACTGACATAGAACGTGAAGCTATTAAATGCGGACTGCGGGGGCTCCTAAGTGGCTCAGACCGTTAAGGGTCTGCCTTAAGCTCAGGTCATGATCCCGGAGTTGCAGAATCCAGCCCCACATCAGGCTCCCTGCTCGGGGGAGAGTCTGCTTCTCCCTCTGACCCTCCCCTGTCCTGTGTTCTCTCACTTTCAAATAAACAAACAAATAAATAAATAAATAATCTTTAAAATGCCGACTGGGGCCCAGATCACTGCCATCTAGGAAAAGCATCTTTGTGAAGTCCATTTGGTCATCCAGGCCTGTTTATTTGCAGCTGTTGTTTAAAATGCTGCATAGACCTCTTTCAAACAGAGAGAGCCGTGGGGAACAGGGAAACTGCACAGAGGTGCACAGGGCCCTCTATCCCAGCTCAATGTCTGCACACTGATTGTCCTGAGTTTCAGAATAGGGGCCCCACAAGTGCAGGGGTCCGCACTCTCGCTCCAACATAACTGAAAAAGGCAAAGCTTGTTCCACTTTTAAACTCCGAGAACAGAGAGATAGGATCACATTTCCTTAAGCCCCAGTGAAGAAATCAGGCTTGGTCCCGTGGCTGTGCAGCCTGGAGTGTTAAGTCTGGCTGGAGCTTAGAATGGGTGCTCACTGCCTCCCTGCATTGTTTCCCTTCCTGGAATAGCTGTTTGTTCTCACCAGTTAGTGTTGTCAGCATTTCCATTCAAGACCTTATTGTCAGGACTTTATTTTTAAGTCAGGCATAAAAATGGGCCTTGAGCTGAAACTTGGAAGCTGGGCAATTAGCATATTTGAGAGAAAGCCAACTGGGCTTTTGTTACTGTGGGGCAGAAGGGACTCTTCCCTGCTCTTCTAAACAACAAAAAGGGGTTGTGTTGGGGCATTTTAAAAATTAGTAGTAGGCATGGACTTGGGCTGTTTATATGCAAGTTCCCAAGAAAACTGTCTCTGGGCTTCCCTGTGTGTCTTGAGGGCTTCAAGACTGTCATGCTCTGTGCAGCCAGAAGGATCTGAGCACTTTAATGTGAAAACTGAAAGCCAAGGCACTTTGTGTTTAAAGCAGGATTGGTGGGGGCACCCGGCTGGCACAGTCAGTAGAGCACACGTCTCTTGATCTCAAGGTTGTGAGTTCAAGCTCCACACTGGATACAGAGCATACTTTAAATAAATATATAAATAAAGAAAAATATTAAAAAAAATAAAGTAGGACTGGTGGAAATAGCCAAGTCCACTGCTGCCTTCCAGAATGCCCTTAGGAAAAATGCTGACCAGTCAACTGACAAATATGTACTGCATGCCGTCTTCCCACAAGACACTAGTCAGAGATTTGGAGCTGGGGCTGGGTAGTGATCAGCAAAGAAGTATGCAATCTAAGTAGGCAGGTGGTCTGTTTCTAGAAAGATAACAAACACAACGCTTTTAAGTGCTCCTTGCCAAAGGAGGAAGCAGACACAAAGTCCAGGTGGGGAAAGACCGTGAAGGGCTGAGAAAAGATTGCTCTGTGTGTGTGTGTGTGTGTGTGTGTGTGTGCGGCCATCAGGTGGAAGGGACAGTGGCTTTGGAACCACACACTAGCTCTGTGATCGTGGCCAATTTCTGAGCCTTGGGGAAGTACCAGAAACTATAAGAAAACTAAGAAAAGTAGTACCAGGACTGGATTGTTATGGAGATCAAAAGAGATAATGCATGTTGAGATCTTAGCATACAATAAATGGTTAATTATCATTTTTAAATAAGTGCATCAGTTTTTAGAGTTAAATAATCAGAGAAAATGGCTTGAAATTACAAACTGTAGGTACTCTATAATCTCCTCCCCTCATTTTGTGCCTTCTAAATACGTGATTGCTGATTAATTTTTCATAATATACATGAACAGGACAAATGTACTTTTCCTATACTTCAGATACAGAGATTAATATAACTAACTAGGGTTGCCAGATAAAACACACTGTCCCTATGTGACATGTTTATATTAAAAATCATTTATACTGAAAATTGTCATTTATTTGAAATTCAATTTAACTGGGTATCTTTTTTGCTTTGTGCTGGGTCTGGCAACCTTATACCTAACACCTAAGTACTCAACACTCAGACTTAAAAATGCTAATATTTTGCTGTCTTACAGGTAAAAGACTGGTATCCAAGATCTACAAAGAACTTCTCAAACTCAATACACAAGAAACAAATAAACAAATCAAAAAATGGGCAGAAGATATGAATAGACACTTTTCCAATGAAGACATACAAATGGCTAACAGACACATGAAAAAATGTTCAAAATCATTAGCCATCAGGGAAATTTAAATCAAAACCACATTGAAATACCACCTTACGCCAGTTAGAATGGCAAAAATGGACAAGGCAAGAAACAGCAAATGTTGGAGAGGATGTGGAGAAAGGGGATCCCTCCTACATTGTTGGTGGGAATGCAAGTTGGTACAGCCACTTTGGAAAACAGTGTGGAAGTCCCTTAAAAAGTTCAAAATAGAGCTACCCTATGATCCAGCCATTGCACTACTGGGTATTTACCCCAAAGATACAGATGTAGTGAAGAGAAGGGCCATATGCACCCCAATGTTCATAGCAGCATTGTCCATAATAGCTAAATAGTGGAAGGAGCCCAGATGCCCTTCAACAGATGATTGGATTAAGAAGATGTGGTCCATATATACAATGGAATATTACTCAGCCATCAAAAAGAACGATTTCTCAACATTTCCTGCAACATGGATGGCACTGGAGGAGATAATGCTAAGCAAAATAAGTCAAGCAGAGAAAGACAATTATCATATGGTTTCACTCATTTATGGACTGGTGATGGGTATTAAGGAGGGCATGTATTGCATGGTGCACTGGGTGTTATACAAAAATAATGAGTCATGGAACTTTACATCAAAAACTAGGGATGTACTGTATGGTGACTAGCATAATATAATAAAAAATATTATTAAAAAATATTTTGCTGTCCTATATCTTAGCTTGAATTATCTTTATGTTTTATTTTTTTAAGAATTTATTTATTTATTTATTTATTTATTTGAGTGAGTGAGCAAGAGAGAGAGAGAGCGAGCAGGAGTGGGGGAGTCACAGAGGGAGAGGGAGAAGCAGACTCCCCACTGAGCAGGGAGCCCAATGCAATGCAGAGCTCTATCCCAGGACTCTGGGATCGTGACCTGAGCCAAAGGCAGACGCTGAACCAACTGAGCCACCCAGGAGCCTCCATTTTTATGTTTTAAATAGAAAGTTACAGATCATAGTTGAAATCTCTTTGTACCTTTCCCCAAGTTCCCTTCTACTCTGCCA
Source organism: Ursus maritimus (assembly GCF_017311325.1). Lineage (NCBI taxonomy): Eukaryota > Metazoa > Chordata > Mammalia > Carnivora > Ursidae > Ursus > Ursus maritimus. The sequence goes on from NW_024426774.1 coordinate 77,997,945, forward strand.
TTCTCCTCCAATGAAACTCCCTATTTTTTATATTAGTGGTTACCCTTATGGGGGTGTTCTCCTGCTTTTACCACTTGTGTGTATCTAGAAACAAAATATACTTACTTTGCTTTTTGTGCTTTACAAATTTACATAAATGGTATCTTACTGTAATTTTCTTTCTGCCACATAATTTGTTCATTTTATTTTTATTATTTTTTTTAAGATTTTATTTATTTATTTGACAGAGAGAGAGACATCCAGCGAGAGAGGGAACACAAGCAGGGGGAATGGGAGAGGAAGAAGCAGGCTCCCAGCGGAGGAGCCTGATGTGGGGCTCGATCCCAGAACGCTGGGATCACACCCTGAGCCGAAGGCAGACGCTTAACCGCTGTGCCACCCAGGCGCCCCCAATTTGTTCATTTTAAACTTATAAAATGTATGATACAAATATTTTATATGTTGCATGTGAGAAATACATAATAATAACAAAACCAACACCTGTACGCCCACCACCCACAAGTGAGCTATGGCTGGTACTGCTGGAGGACCCATATGCCCCTCCAAATTTCACCCTCCTCTCCCATGAGAGGCCACTGCTTCCTTGAACTGAGTGCTTATTGTTTCTTTACATTTCTTTATAACTTGCTATAATATATGTACTCCTGAAAAACATATCATTTAGTTTTGAATGTGTTTAAGCTTTGTACAGAATACATGTATGTATTCTTCCAAAACTGTTTTCTTTTGATCTCATGTATTTGCACAGTTCATCCATGTTGATGAGCTAAGTTATGGTTCATTGATCATTTTCCACTGCTGCCTAGTATTCCATTGGATAAACACACTATACCATGTACTGCCACTGGATATTTAGGTTGTTTCAAGTCTAATAATTACCACAAACATTGCTGTTATAAATAGTATCGTATTTTTTCCTGGTATACATAATGCAAGAATTTCTCTATGGTAATACCTTAGAGTTGGATTTCTGGTTCCTTTTATTATTATATTTATTATTATCGTTTTTCTAAGTGGCTCTACCAGTTTATACCCCCCACTAAAGTTTTGACCGGTTTATTCCTTGACCAATGGTGTGTAAGTGTTCTGGATGTTTCATGGTCTTTTCAACACCTATCCATCTACTGGGGACAAATGACATCTTGCTAGGGCTTACATTTCCATTTTATCATCTTTTCATACGATTATTGGTTATTTGGAGTTGTTTTCTGTGAAGTGACTGTTGCATCCATTGTCCATTTTTCTATTGGGTTTGTCTTTTTCTTACTGATTTCTAAGAATTTTTAATACACTCTGCATATTAATCTTTAATTGGTTATATATGTTGCAAATATTTACTTCTGATTTGTGGCTTGCCTTTTCATTTTTTAAATGCTGTTTTATGATGAAGAAGCATTCTCAATTTTAATGTAGTCAAATCTATCAATCTTTTCCTTTTATGGTTAACACTCTGGGGTTTTATTTAAGAAAACTTCTATTCTGACATAATAAAGATGTTCTCTTACATTTTCTTCTTAGACTTTAAAGTTTTGCCTTTCATATTTAAATGTCTAATCTACCTGAAATGGAGGTTTGTAATATGGTGTAAGGCCAGGATCCAATTCCAATTTTTTTCTTTATAGATAACCAATTGTTCCAGTTCCATTTATTGGGAAGCTTATCCTTTTCCCACTGACCGGCAGTGCTATTCTTTTCCAGATGTGCATGGGTATGTTTCTAGGTTTCTTTTAGTCCATGAGTTTGTCTATCTTTGCACTAATTCCATACTGTCTTAACCATCAGAGCTTTATTGAAAATTTTGATGTCTGGGGAGACAAGTATCCCTAGCTGCTTCTTCAGTTATCTTGACTATTCTCAGTTCTCAACTTGCAATATAATTTTTGATACAACAAATTTTATAGGGTTCGTCCATGTAAATACATATATAATTCTTTTAAACTGTCATTTTTATAAGTTATATATATCTTATATTTATGTATTCCATTTATAAATATGCCATAATTGGTATCCATTACCTCAATAATGCACATTAAGTGGTTTCCCACCTTTTTCTTTAGCAAATTAGTGGAGTTGTTGTTGTACAGGGTATGCACATCTTCAAATTTACTACATAGTGCAAATTGCTCTCCAAGTGGTTGAACTAAGTTACACTCCCACCAGAAGTAAAAATTTCAGTTTGATCTGCACCCTTTGAAATACTTAGACTGTGTTTTTGCACACTGAAGGGTGTGCAATATTATCTCATAATGTTATGCTTTAATTTGTATTTCCCTCTTTCCATGCAAGAGCTTGTTTTTGTATGTTTATTACCTATTCAATTTCCTGTTCATATCATTTGTTCATCTTCTTGTTGGACTACCTATATTCTTAATGGTTTGTCCACAGACCATTTTATATCTTAATTACTAATCCTTTGTTGTTTATACTGACTGAAATTATCTTCTCCAATACTATGCTCCTTTTCCACGGACTGTTTTTGTAGGCCCTCGAACTAAGAATAGTTTTTTCATATTTAAAGGTTTGAAAAAGGAGCATATGGAGGAGGAGGAGGAAGAAGAGAAGAAGGGACAGAGATGTATGTGTCTGCAAAATGTAAAATGTTTACTATCTGGCCATTTACAGAAAAGTTTGCTGAAACTTGCTTTCAATTGTTTTCTTAGCTTTTGGTATTTTTAAATTCAAAGTAGTGTAATGTTTTGTTTTTTTCATTATATTATGGAATATTATCTGGCTCTGTTTCTGGCTCTCTGGTTTCATTGGTCTATTCATCTATCACAATGTTATTTACTAGTATTCCAAAATAAGTCTTGATGTCTGATAGGGCAGATCTGTCCCTCTTCCCCACATGCCAACCTATATTCTTCTTTAAATATCAACCAAACCACTTGGTCATAATGATCAAAGTTGATTCAATGCTTGAGCTGATTTTTATGTTTACACGTTTCAACTGCCAGTAAATAAGAATTAAAGGGTTTTCTTTTTCTGGCTGATTATTTTACTGCTATTCTTGACAGGAAGGGGGTATTTTCCAATCCATGGTACATGTGTGTATTAGTGGTAATTAGGAAACTAGCTAGAAGTATCGAACTCATTTCGGGTACATCTGTTTGGCTTTCTTTGCCCTTCTGCTTGCTTCTAGTGTAGGAACTGAGCTCTTAATTAATTACTGCTTATATTGAGTAGCAATGCCCCCCGAGAAGGGCAGCAGCTTGCACTGAAGAGAGCATAACAAATAGTAGATGGCTATAAATAGACAACAAAATTTACTGAATGTTTGTGTTTTTAAATATCATTAGGTACATAAAATCAATCTTCTTGGAGATCTATCAATTAAATTCACACAATCATTCCAAATTCTAACTTACTTTAGCAGCAGAGATGATTCACAGCAAAGGAGTGCCAACTGGACTGTAGTTGAATTTTAGGTGTTTATATTTCATATTTACAAGATTTTAAACAGCTTTATTGAGGCATAATCTATACGTCTTTAAATTGACTCATTATAAGGGTACATTTCAATGATTTTTAACAGATTTATGGAGTTGAGTGACTATCACAACAATCCAATTTTAGAGTATTTCCATTAGCCCAAAAAGTTCCCTCATACGTGTTTGCAATTAATAGGTTAATTAGGCAACCACTTCTCTGCTTTCGGTCTCTATAATTTGCCTTCTCTGCACATGTAACACAAATGAAATCATACAATAATTAGCCTTTTGTGTCTGACTTCTTTCACTCTATGTTAGCCTCGTGTTTTGAGATTCATCTATGCCACAGGATGTATCAGTAGTTTTTTCCTTTTTATTGCTGAATCCTATTCTGTTGTGTGCATATGAACATTTTGTTTATTCATTCACCAGTTAAGATATTTGGACTGTTTCTAGTTTTGGGTGTTAGGAGTGATACTGTTCTGAATATCTGCGTACATGTCTTTGTGTGGATCTGTGTTTTGATTTCTCTTGGGTAGATTCCTAGGAGCGTACTTGCTGGGTCAAGTGGGAAGTTTAACTTTCTAAGAAAAATGACAGGCTGTTTTCCAAAGTGGCTGCACCATATTAAATTCCCATTGGCAACATATGAGGACTACATTTCTTTCTGTCCATGTTATACTTGCTATTGCCTTTTTGATTATAGCTATTCTTGTGAGTATATAGTGATATATCACTGTGGTTTTAATTTGCATTTCCCTAATAACTAATGATGCTGAATATCTTTCATGAACTCATTAACCACTTGTGTAATTTCTTTGGTGAAATACCTATTCAATTATTTTGGCCATTTTTATATTGGATTATTTGTTTTTTTATCAACATGTTTGGAAAGTTATTTATATCAGTTGGATAGAAGTTCTTTATCAAATACATAATTTACAAATATTTTCTCCCAGTCTATGACTTGTCTTTTCATTTTCTTAATGGTATTTTCTGAAGCACAAATATTTTAAATTTTGAAGTCCAATTTATCAATTTTTTTCTTTTATAGATCTTGCATTTGGTGTCATTTATAAAAATATGTAGCACAAGCTAAATTTACAAAGATTTTCTCTCAAAAGTTAAGTAATTTTAGCTTTTGCATGTATCTATGATCCATTGTGGGCCAATTTTTTTGTTTATGCTATGAGATGAGAGTCTAATTTCTTCCTTTTTTTGTCATGTGGATATCGAATTGGACCAGCTTCACTTGTTGAAAGTATTACCCTTTTATCATTGAATTGAATTGTCTACAACCTTCATAGAAAATCAGTTCATGGTAAATATGAGGGTTTGTTTCTGGACACTTAACCAGTGCCATGCCTTTCCTTGTGCTAATACCACACTGTCTTGATTAGTGGGGTTTCACAGTAAGTTTTGTTTTATTTTATTTATTTAATTTTATTGTAGAGAGAGACAGAGAGAATCTTAAGCAGGCTCCATGCCCGGTGTGGAGCCCTATGTGGGGCTCGATCCCGTGACCCTGAGATCATGACCTGAGCTGAAAACAATAGTCACATACTTAACTGACTGAGCCACCCAGGTGCCCCAATAGTAAGTTTTATATTAAGAAATGTAAGTTCTTAATTTGTTCTTCTTTTAAAAACATTGTTTTGGGGGTGCCTGTGTGACTCAGTCAGTTAAGCATTTGCCGTCGGCTCAGGTCATGAACCCGGAGTCTTGGGACTGAGCCCCATGTCAGGCTTCCTGCTCAGCCAAAGTCTGCTTCTCCCTCTGCTGCCCCTCCTCCTCCTCTCTCTCTCAAATAAATAAATAAAATCTTTAAAAACACCAACAACAAACAACAACAAAACATTGTTTTGGCTACTCTAGGTACTTTGCATTCTCTTTCTTTTTTTTTTTTTTTTAAGATTATTATTTATTTATTTGGCAGAGGGAGAGAGAACACAAGCAGGGGCAGCAGCAGGCAGAGGGAAAGGGAGAAGTAGGCTCCCCACTGAGCAGAGAGTCTGACATGGGGCTTGATCTCAGGACCCTGGGATCATGACCTGAGCTGAAGGCAGACACTTAACTGACTGAGCCACCTAGGCATCCTGGTCCTTTGCATTTTCATATAGATTTTTTAAAAAATCAGTTTGTGAATTGCTACAAAAAAGGTTACTGGGAATTTGATAGAAATTATGTTAGATTTATAGATCAATTTAATGAGAATTTCCACCTTGACAATATTGAGACTTGAAATCCATGAGCATGGAATATCTCTCCATTTGTTTAGATCTTTAATTTTTCTCAACGTTTTGTAGTTTTCAGTATATAAATCTTGCACTTCTTTTGTTGATTTATTCCTAAGTATTTTATCTTCTGTGATGCTACTATAAATTGAATTATTTCCTTAATCACATTTTTGGACTTTTTATTGCTAGCATATGAAATTGATTTTTTATATTGATCTTGTGTCAAGCAATTCTTGCTAAACTTGTTTATTTGTTCTCATTTTATGTGGATTCTTTGGCATTTTCAACATACAGAATCTGAGAACAAAGACAGTTTTACTTCTTCCTTTCAGACCTGGATGACCTTACTTTTTGTTGTTGCTTTGTTTTTGCTTATTTTAACTGTTTAAAACCTCCAGTGCAATGTAAAAGAAATGATAAGAGTGGACATTGTTGCCCTGATTTTGATTCTGGGGGGAAAAGCATTCACTTTTTCACTAGTAAGTAAAATGTTAGCTATGGGTTTTCCCCAAATGCCCTTTATCCTCCTAATCTTAATCTGTTGAGAGTTTTTATCACAAATGGGTGTTAGATTTTGTCAAATGCTTTTCTGCATCTATTTAGATGATCATGTGGACTTTGTCCTTTATTCTATTAATATACCATTTTATATTAATTTATTTAAAAATGTTAAGCCAACCTTGTATTCTGGGGCTAAATCCCACTTGGTCCTGGTGTATCATCCTTTTTCTATATTTCTGGATTCAGCTTGTTAATATCTTGTTAAGGATTCATGCATCCGTATACATTAGAGATATCAGTCTATGATTTTCTTTTTTTAAGATGTCTTTGTCTGGCTTTGATATTAGGGCAACCCAGAAAGAGTTGGGAAGTGTATTCTTCTCCATTTTCTGAAAGAGTTTTGTGAAAGATTGATACTATATCTTCTTTAATTATTTGATATTATATCTTCTTTAACACTTGAAGTCATTAGGTTCTCAGCTTTCTTTGTAAGAAGCTGTATGTAGACTAGGGATACATGGATAGCTTAGTCAATTGAGCATCTGACTCTTGATTTCAGCTCAGGTCATGATCTTGGGGTCATGAGATCGAACCCCACATCAGGCTCCATGCTGAGCATGGTGCCTGCTTGGGATTCTATCTCTCCCTAGATTCCTTATCTCCCTCTCCCTCTGCCCCTCTCTCCACTCATGCTCTCTCTCTAAAAAAAAAAAAAAAAGAAGTTGTAAACTAATTCAATTTTTCTGTTTCTTAGAGTCTTATTTAGATTTTTCATTTTTTTATAAGTATTGGTAATTTTTGGCTTTCTAAGAATTTGTCCATTTTATCTAGTTTTTTTGTGCATAAATTTGTTCATAATAGCCCTTTATAATCCTTCTAATCTCTGTAGGATCAGTAATGATGTCCTCTCTTTCGTTTCTGATTTTGGAAATTTGTGTTTTCTCTGAACTTTTTCTTCATAGGTCTAGGTAAATACTTCTCAACTTTATTGATCTTTTTTGAAGAACCAATCTGGATTTCATTGATTTTTCTTTAAAGTTTTTCCATTTTTATGTTTCATGATTTCTCTTCTAATCTTTATAACTTTCTTTCTTCTACTTGCTTTGTATTTAGATTGTTCTTTTTTCCCCCTATTTTCTTAATGTGGAACCTTAGGTTACTGACCTGAGAAATTTCTTCTCTTCTATTGCAGGCATTTAATGCTATAAGTATCCATTTAAGCTCTGCTTTTTCTTATTCCCACACATTTTGATACATAGTGTTTTCATTTACACCCAGCTCAATATATTTTCTAATTGCCCTAGTGATTTCTTCTTTAACCCATGGGTTATTTGGAAGTGTGTTGTTTAATTTCCAAATATTATGGAATTTCCCAGATTTCTTTTTGTTGTTGATTTCTGATTTAATTCCATTGTAATCAGTAAACACACTTTATATACTTAAACTGTTTAAATACATTGGGACTTGTTTTATGGCCTATCATTGGGTCTTTCCTAGGGCATGTTCCATAGGCACTTGAAAAGAATGTGTGTCTGCAGTCAAGAGTATTCTGTATGTGCTAGAGTGAATTGGTTGATAGTGTTGCGCAGCCCATCTATATCTTTGTTGATTTCATATCTAGTTTTTCTTTCAGTTATTGAGGGGGTATTGAAATATCCAACTAGTACTGTGAAACTATTTATTTCAACTTCAATTCTGTTAGGTTTTGCTTCATGTATTTGCTCTGTTTTTGGTATGTATACATTTGTAATTGTTTTAATTCCTCATGTACTGATCCTCTTCTCATTAAGAAAAATTCCTTTATTGTACAATACTTTTTGTATTCCAGTTTATTTTGTTTAATATTAATATAGCCACTTGAGCTCTCTAATGGATACTGTTTTGGATATCTTTTACCATTACTTTACTTTCAATCTTTTTGTGGAATCTTTGTGTAGTTTACCTTTGTAGACAGCATATAGGTGGATCTTGGATTTTTAATCCAGTATGTCAATCTTTGCCTTTTGTTTGGAGTGTTAGACTTGACTGGGGTTTTACTCAGGCCCCTGGAGCTAAAATAGCTTCTGTCCTCTGCTGATGGTCTGAGGGTAGATAGGGGCCACTTTCGAAGTTCCGCCCATTTTTCTGTCTTCTCCAAGCTTTTTCTTTCCACCTGGCCTTTTTGCATTCCCCCTGTGTCTTCTGTATAACCCTATGGTTGGCCAGGACTATATGCCTCGCTTGGGCTGTCTCCAGTCTCTGCTGTGCATGCATATCAACTCAGCCAGGAATATGCTTGCCCCAGTCACAAATGCAACCTTGGGTTACTAGAGCCTCCTTCACCCACTGCCAAGATTGTCACTTCTGGACTATGTGGATGGATGTAGCTGTCATCCACTGCTCCAAATCAAGCAAGGTCCTTGTGGCTGCAAAGCTCCTGAACCTCATGGCCTGTCCTGCCCTGGCAAAACATTCTCCACTGACCTGGGGAGGGAAATGGAAGCAGCCCCAGGAAAGAATGCCAGACTCCTGCTGTTCTTCGTAGTTTTATGTGCAGATGTTTCTTACATTTTTGTATGCCGTTGGTCAATTTCCAAGGCAATGAAATAGTTGTTTTTGTCAAATTTGCCCAAGTTTATAGTTGCTTTTTGAGGGTGGGAATTGTTGACCTCCTCACTTGGCCATAGCCAGAAATCCCACTAACAAAGCCGGGGGCACTGAAACCTATTTCCTTCAGGGCAACAGGAAGTTTCAGTATTGAACATTGCCTGTTAGATCCTGAAGTCTGCTCTCATCTCACTTATTACAGAGCAGAGTTGCACAATACTGGTTTATCTGCCATCCTAATCTAAGGAAGTTTAGTTAATGAAATGGTAAAAAAACCTTCACCAGAGGCATTTTCCCCAATACAACAATCCTCAGCAGAGACTTGTAGACGGAATTTCAGTGTATTAGTAGATAGATTTTTATGTATTTTAACACTCGTGACTTCAAGTTTTACGGCATTCCTAGTAGGAGATGGAAGGTAAGATTTTCATGACCACTTTATAACTGTGTCTTTAAAAGATGACTAATAATGACACTTGTTGAATGCTTAGGTACCTGGCGTTGTACTAATTGTTTCACCTACATTAACTGTAAGTTAGGTATTATTACAAGCCACATTTTGTAGTTGGGAAAGTAACCGACCAGGAGCTACTAGCTAATAACTGGGCTCTGAAGCCAAGTGGTCGAGAACCAGAGCCTGATTCCTTATTACCTATATTCTGTGGCTTTGTGACAATTCTTGAAAGTTATAGGCCTGGACATGACCATTCAATAGAAAGATGGTGAGTTGTAATCTATTTCAACATTAAAGACAGGAACAAGGAGTCAGTGTTTATGCCCAGATCAGACATGGAAAGTATAACTATCTTGGTATAACTAATATTTACTTCCCTAGATTCGCATGATTGGAGTCACTCATGACAAACTTTAAGCACATCCAGCCCTCTAAGTGACTCACAATGAATGTGATGGCAGGGCTTAGAGAGGGCAACCTCTCCTAAGGACAGCACCTCCCACCTGTGGCTGGACTAGGCATCCCTTACTGGGAAAGCCCTTCTTTCTCAATGAGTTTCCTCATTTTAAGAATGAGGAAATTGAAGTTTAAAGAACTGACCTGCCCCTGAAGCCTCTGAAAGCCAGTTTAAGCATTACCTCTTCCTTGAAGTTTTCCTTGTAAGGACACTAATCCTTACTGCTCTCCTGTCTCTGAGTTCCTTCAATGTGATCTGTATGCTTCATTCAGGGAACCCTGTTCTGGGTGGTTGAGTGGTTTTATTCTTACAGGGTAGATTAGAGCCAAGGCACAGGTTGGAGCCCAAATGAGGCAGTTACCTTTTCCCAAAGAACAACTGCTCTACCACTCTGTGCACTGAAGTGAAGGGCAGTGTGGCCACTTGTCCTATTTCCAGGGAAACATCTCAAACACAGGGCCTTCTAATAGAGGGCATCAGCTTCCACTTCTATATATAATTATTACTCTCTCCCTCTCTCTTTCTTTCTCTCATTTTCCATCTCTTGGAAATACAGAAACAAATAGGATAATGGGATAAAAATGAGAGCTTCCCCGAACTGAGCTTCATCTCCCTATATTGGAAGGAGAGAATTTTTCCCTTCCTGGCCCTTCTCCTCCTCCTCACTCTCTCGCCCTGTGAGAATGGGCAGATAAATGTATCATGGGCATCCCTATTGGAATGTCAGGGATCCTAGGATCTAGAGACCATGGGAACCTGATAGGTAAAAGTCACTAAAGTACAGGGATTTGAAACAAGTCCTCCAGTCATTTATGATTAGTTCCCTCCTATTTCTTTCCTTGTATATTTCTTAATCTAATGTGATGATGAATTGGGTTGGTGAAAAGCCTTTTAAAATAAAATAAAATGAAATAAGATAAGATAAGATAAAACAAAACAAAACAAAATAACCTTGTTTTGTATGCTCTAGTCCCTATTCCAGACTAGAAATAGTTCTGCAGTAATTATGCATAATACTATAGACTTGATAATGATGAGTCTATGCATATGTATGACTGAAAAGGGCTCATTCACAATTTGTACCATTTTTTGTACCAGAGGGACAGTGGAGGTTGGTTCTACTGTTGTGACTATAGCTGTAGTTTGCAGTTGACTTTTTACATCATCATGCACTGTCTGACACATGGATTAAAAACAAACTCTACTCTGAACGGCCAAAATAAAAAATATAAGAAACAACAAGTGCTAGCAAGGATGTGGAGAAAAAAGAACCCTCAGTACTGTTGGTGGAAATGCAAATTGGTGTGGCCACTACGGAAAACAGTATGGAGGTTCCTCAAAAAATTAAAAATAGAATTACCCTGTGATCCAGTAATTCCACCACTGGGTATTTACCCAAAGAACACAAAAACACTAATTTGAAAGATACATGTTACAGCATTATTTACAATGTCAGATTATGGAAGCAACCCACGTGTCCATCGATAGACAAATGGATAAAGATATGGTATATATAATATACACAATGGAATATTACTCCACTATAAAAAAAGAATGAAATTTTGCCATCTGCCATAATATTGATGGATCTAGAGGCCATAATGCTAAGTGAAATAAATCAGAGAAAGATAAATACCATATGATTTCACTCATATGTAAAATTTAAGAAACAAAACAAATCAACAAAGAAAAAAAGAGACAAAACAAAACACAGGCTTGGGCGTAGACCCAACATGGGGCTTGAACTCACAACCCTGAGATCAAGACCTGAGCTGGGTTCAAGAATCTTAACCTACTAAGCCACCCAGGCACCCTCTAAAAAACAGACTTTTAAGTATAGAGAACAAACTAATGATTACCAGAAGGAATGTGGATGGGGGGATGGGTGAAGCAGGTGAAGAGGATTAAGAGACCACTTATCATGATGAGCACTGTGTAATGTGTAGAATTGTTGAATCACTATATTGTACACCTGAAACTAATGTAACACTGTATGTTAACTATACTGGAATTAAAATAAAAAAAAAAAACACTCTACTCCATCTCTCATTAGTGCAAGCCCCCTTGGCTGGCCTTTAAGCCTTATAATACTCATTGGCAGAGTGTGGGCAACTCTCGCATATTATGTACCATTAAGAAGGCATCAAAAGTTCATGGATAAACTCATTGCTCATTACTTTTTGCCTTTGCCCTCTTTCATTCCCTCACTGGTACAGCAACTCCAAGTCCAAAGTTTACTTTGTCATGACCAGGACTGTGCCCAGAGGATCCACGTGTGTCCTAATGCCCCAAATCTTCTCTTGCCATCTTGTCCCATCCTTGTTTCTACCTCTCCAACCCTAGAAGTAAAAAGTAAAGAATCTAGCCATGGGAGAAGTTCTAGCCCAAACTCAGTATTTTCTTCTAAGATTTCTAAAAGTTAACACAACTTGTTGAACTTCTAGAGTTTAATCAGGCCACTACCTGGATTCTTTTGGGACCAAAAGTTCTCTGTCTTGAACAACTTAAGGATGAACGGTAACCACAGCCTGGACTGCGGCTAAAGGAAGAATGGGCATGTCCATGCCCTTCACATGTGTCTAGTAATGGCTTTAGCTTGACATTAAGGCAGATGGTTGTTTATTATTTAATGAGTTACATAGGCAGATATTAAGAAGAGCCAAATGTGACCCAGCCCTGTCCATTATCCCAGGGCACCTATAGGTGGTGGTAATATGGCTTCTGATGCTCTTAGGAGAAGAAAAGCACTGATGTGACTTTATAAAAGACAAAGTGATGGCCCTCCTGAGTTTTCTCTGAGGTAGTTATTCTCAGAAAACACGATCAAAAACAGTTGAAGTGCTTTGGTCACCTCAGCTTAGGCACCCATCGGTTTGAGGTGGGTCATTGCAACAGTATGAGAAAGACTGGCTGGAATTAGTGCCCACAAGATTAAAGAGGGGTAAGTGCTGGGAAGAGGTCTAGGCCAGCAGGCAGGACAGGACATTCAAGGGGTAGAGCAACAGAGGACAGATGGTGCAGTGGCCCAGGCAGAGGTGGTAGTGGTGGGGGTATTGTTTATAGCACAGGTTGTCTAACACAAACAAATGGATATTATCTGACAGCTGGGGATAGTGCTGCCATGGAGAAACCAACACTGGGAGAGTCTTAACAGTCCGGGCAGCAACAGGAAAGCCAGTGGTCAAGAGTCTATAGTTGATCAGAGGCATTTACTAGACCTGGGACACAAGTTGAGGAATGCATTTCCAGAAGTTATGAGAAGGGGGGCACAAAGTCACAGAGAGGTGAGAAACAAGGGAGTCTTAAGGCTGGATATTGTGGTAATCTTCCTAGGCTGTTACTAAAACAGTATCCGTCTGATGTGGCCTTAGCTCTGAGGAGTAGAGGCAACTGGAGCTGAGGAAGATTATGGACAGACCCAAAGAAGTCTCAGTCCCACATCACACAGCTCTGATCTCTTGTATCTTGATATAAGTGTCATGACTTACTTGGCTGAGAGCTGGCAGAGAAGGAAGGTGGGCTTGTCATAGGGGTCAAAGGTCAGTAGAAATAAACAGGTTGGGCAAAAGCACAGTTACCTAAAATGAAGTCTGAATTGAGTGGGTCAGTACTGAGGAGTCATTGCAGAAGTAGACTTGAAACCAAATGTTGCGGCATAAAAGGTTTCAAGACTAGTGGCTCATTGGATGGAGAAGGAACTATTACAGATAGAATAGCAGGGAAGGATGCACTTGTTCAGGTGCCATTAGGACATTGTGGGTTAAGGGGTTATAGAACATCTGTCTTTTTTGGGATGCAGAATATAGTTGAGTCTTGTTTTTTAATTTTAATTTTATTTTTATTTTTTATCCTATCAGAAAATCTTTGCCTTTAAATTAGACTATTTAGACCATGCATATGAAACGTGATTATTGATATGGTTTTATTTAAATCTAGTGTCTTGGGGCACCTGCGTGGCTCAGTCAGTTAAGTGATTAAGCATCAGCCTTTGGCTCAGGTCATGTTCCCAGAGTCCTGGGGTCGTCCCCTGCTCAGCAGGGAGCCCGTTTCTCCCTCTCTCTCTGCCTGCTGCTCCCCTTGCTTGTGTGTGCCCTCTCTCTCTCTCTCTGTCAAATGAATAAGTAAAAAATCTTTTAAAAAATAAATCTAGTGTCTTGTCATATATTTTATATTTATCCCATCTGTTCTTTGTTCTCTTCTCTCTCATTTTCTGCCTTCTGTTGGATTTCTTGAACATTTAAAAAAATAATTTCATTTTAGCACCTATGTTGGTTTATTAGCTTTAACTCTTCATTATGTTTTTATGGTGGTTGAGTTATGATTTAGCCTATCACAATCTACCTTCAAATGATGTGATACCACTTCATGTATAACACAAGAAACTTACAACAGTATACTTCTATTTTTCTCCTTACAGCCTTTGTGATATCAGTGTCCTACATTTATATTTTATTTTTTTAAAGATTTATTTACTTATTTGAGACAGAGAGAGTGAGAAGAGAGGATGGAGGGGGGAGGGAGAGGGAGAGAATCCAAGCAGACTCCCTGCTGAGTGGGGAGCCTGATATGGGGCTCAATCCCACGACCCTGAGATCATGATCTGAGCCAAAATCAAGTCAGACTCTCAACCGACTGAACCACCCAGGCACCCCTATTTATACATGTTTTAAAGCAATTTTATCATATGCCTTTCTGTAGTTTTCTTCATGTTTCTTTTCTCGGGGGTCAGAGGCCATCTTAGATTTGTGTGTTTATAGTTTTTATCAAATTTGGAAATTTCTTGGCCTTTGTATCTTCAAATGTTTGTTTCTGTTCCCTGCTCTTTTTGTGACTCTCGTTACATATATATTAGGTTGCTTTAAGTTATTCTAGAATTCACTGATGTTCTGTTTATTTTTTCCCCCAGTATTCTCTCTGGGTTTCATTTTGGATAAGTCCTATTGTTATGCCTTCAAGTTCACTAATCTTTTCTTCTGTCATGTCTAATCTTCTGTTAATACCATCCCAGTGTATTTTTCATCTCAGACATTGATGTTTTCATTTCTAGAAGTTTGATTTGGGTCTTTTTTCTGTAGTCCATGTCTCTACTTATGTTCTATCTTTCCTCTAGGCTCTCAAGCATATGGGATATAGTTATAATAATTGTCTTAATGTACTTAACTATAAATTCTATCATTTGTATTACTTCAAAGCAGGTTTCTATTAATTGCTTTTCTCTCCCTTCATTGCATATTTTGCTGCTTCTTTATATGTCTGGTAGTTTGGATGCCAGACTGTGAATTTTCAGGGCCGAATATTTTCATATTCCTATAAATATACTTGAATTTTCTTTTGGGATGCAGTTAAGTTACTTGGAAAAAGCTTGATACTTTGAGATCTTGCTCTTAAGTTTTGTCAAGTAAGACGAGCGGTGTTTTAGTCTAGGGATAATTTTGTTTCACGACTGAGGCAAAACTCTTCCGAGTTCTCTAATTGATATTTCATGAATTGTGAGGTTTTTCACTTTGACTAGTGGGAAGAACTTTCCTAGCCCTGTGTTAACTTAGGGGATTATTCCCTCTTATCCTTCTGTGTGACCCTTTCCCTGGCTTTAGGTGATTTCCTCACATGCAAGGGAAGAAAGGCTTGAGGGAGACCTCCTGCAGATCTCAAAGGCTGTCATTGTGTGTAGCTCCTTGGTCTTCAGTACTCTATCCTGAGAACTCACTCGGTTACCTTGGCTTCCTTGGACCACCTGTCTTATCTATTCAATATCAGGAGATTGTGGGGGTCTCCTTGGGCTCTCCTCCCTGTTCTACATCTTGAATACTTTCTGCAGGAAGTATTGGGGCAAATTTTGTTTATTTTCCCCTCTCAGGATCACTGTCCTTCATTACCTGATGTCCATGTCATGAAATCACATTTTAGTTGTTTCAAACGGAGGTAAATCCAATCCTCATGATTCATCTTGGCCAGAAGCAGAAGTTCATTTGTGTTTCCAAATGGTTTACATCCATAAAGCTTGTTTTTTTTAGGTGAGAGACAGAAGAGTCTTCTGAACCTCAGTGCTCACCAGTGAACAGGGTTGAGGCACACATTATATTACCAGGCGTGGAAACATGTTCTCTGATCTATCTCTAACCCTAGTAATATGCCTTGGTTAACTTGCTTCATTCTTGTTCTATATCTTGCCTTAAACTCTGGTAACCAAAATTCTTTAGCTTCTTCCTTGTCCTCCCAGAGAGCAGAAAATCTCTTGATCCCAAATCCCTACCCAACAATACATATTCTATCCACACCTACTAACTTGACACTTATTCTTTCTTTCTTTCATTCATCAAGTATTTACAGAGTGCCTATTGTCACTTTGCTAGGTATCAGGAATATAATTGTAAGCAAAATTAGACACTATCCCCACTTGCATGGTTATTCCAGATATTTTCTAACCACAATAATCAATAAACATTGAAATTTACACATTTGGCCTTATCTGACTCTAGATTTAACCACAGTGATTATAGTACAGAAGCACTTCACTTCCTTTTTCAATTATGTAGTACCCTCAGTTGGAGCAAGACCATGAACATTTAGGTTAACTTTAAAGGCTGCTCAAAGCCATGTCATTTCCTGTGGTATCAAATTACTGAAAAGGCCATCACAGGGTCAGTTATCCAATTTTGCTCATAGGTCCTGAACTAGAAACTGAGTTTCCCTTTTCTCATCTGGCTCCATGTTTTAAAAAAAAATTTCCACTTAGCTTTAATTTCACCACTTGGGATCTGTTTAGGCATATACTCAGCAAGGTTACAATATGAAAGGTCACCACTTAGTCATTTACTTGAACTGATAAATAACTCAGCTGATACCATTTCCTGGTTTGTCCCTTCCTTAGGCTTCCGATCCCTAGGACAGGGAGTGTGACTCCTAGTTTTTGTTTTTTTCATTCCTTTACCCTGAACCCTCACTGCCACCTTGTACCTATCGCACCTCCAACACACATCCACTTATTATTTTTTTTATTTTAATGTTTTTTTATTATATTATGTTAGTCACCGTACAGTACATCCCTGGTTTCTGATGTAAAGTTCGATCATTCATTAGTTGCGTATAACACCCAGTGCACCATGCAATACGTGCCCTCCTTACTACCCATCACCAGTCTACCCCATTCTCCCACCCCTCCCCTATGAAGCCCTCAGTTTGTTTCTCAAAGTCCATAGTCTCTCATGCTTCATTCCCCCTTCTGATTACCCCCTTTCTTTATCCCTTTCTTCCCCTACTGGTCTTCCCAGTTCTTATGTTCCAAAGATGAGAGAAATCATATGATAATTGTCTTTCTCTGCTTGATTTATTTCACTTAGCATTATCTCCTCCAGTGCCATCCATGTTGCAGCAAATGTTGAGAACTCTGTTCTTTCTGATAGCCGAGTAATATTCCACTGTATATATGGACCACAACTTCTTAATCCAGTCACCTGTTGAAGGGCATCTTGGCTCCTTCCACGATTTAGCTATTATGAACAATGCTGCTATGAACATTGGGGTGCATATGGCCCTTCTCTTCACTACGTCTGTATCTTTGGGGTAAATACCCAGTAGTGCAATGGCTGGGTCATAGGGTAGCTCAATTTTTAACTTTTTAAGGGACCTCCACACTGTTTTCCAGAGTGGCTGTACCAACTTGCATTCCCACCAACAATGTAGGAGGGATCCCCTTTCTCCACATCCTCTAAAGCAATTGTTGTTTCTTGCCTTGTCAATTTTTGCCATTCTAACTGATGTAAGGTGGTATCTCAATGTGGTTTTGATTTGAATTTCCCTGATGGCTAATGATTTTGAACATTTTTTCATGTGTCTGTTAGCCATTTGTATGTCTTCATTGGAAAAGTGTCTGTTCATATCTTCTGCCCATTTTATGATTTATTTGTTTCTCGTGTATTGAGTTTGAGAAGTTCTTTGTAGATCTTGGATACCAGTCTTTTATCTGTAGTATCATTTGCAAATATCTTCTCCCATTCCGTGGGCTGCCTCTTAGTTTTTTTGACTGTTTCCTTGGCTGTGCAGAAGTTTTGATCTTGATGAAGTCCCACAAGTTCATTTTATCTTTTGTTTCTCTTGCCTTTGGAGATGTGTCATGAAAAAGGTTACTTTGGCCAATGTCGTAGAGGTTGCTGCCTATGTTCTCCTCTAGGGTTTTGATGTATTCCTGTCTCACATCGAGGTCTTTCATCTATTTGGAGTTTATCTTTGTGTATGGTGGGAGAGAGTGGTCAAGTTTCATTCTTTTGCATGTAGCTGTCCAATTTTCCCAGCACCATTTATTGAAGAGACTGTCTTTTTTCCACCAGATGTTTTTTCCTGCTTTATTAAAGATTTGTTGCCCAAAGAGCCGAGGGTCCATTTCTGGGTTCTCTATTCTGTTCATTGGTCTATGTGTCTGTTTTTGTGCCAGTACCATGCTGTCTTTGTGATCACAGCTTTGTAGTACAGCTTGAAATCCAGCATTGTGATGCCCCCATCTTTGTTTTTCCTTTTCAACAGTTCCTTGGCAATTTGGGGCCTTTTCTGGTTCCATACAAATTTAAGGACTATTTGTTCCAGTTCTCTGAAAAATGTCATCGGTATTTTGATCGGGATAGCATTGAAAGTGTAGATTGCTCTGGGTAGCATGGACATTTTAACTATGTTAATTCTTCCGATCCATGAGCATGGAATATTTTTCCATCTTTTTGTGTCTTCCTCAATGTCTTTCAAGAGTGATTTAGTTCTAGAATATAGATCCTTTACATCCTCTTGGTTAAGTTAATTGAAGGTGAATAGTATGGTTTTGGTGCTTATTGTAAATCTAGGACTAGATTCCTAATTTCTCTTTCAGTCTCATTATTCATGTATAGAATGCAACTGATTCGAGCATTGATTTTGTATCCATCACATTACTTTTGATTGCTATCTATAACTTCTAATAGTTGGAGTGGATTCTTTTGGGTTTTCCATATAGAGTATCATGTCATCTGTGAAGAGAGACAGTTGGACTTTCTTCTTTGCCGATTTGGATACCTTTATCCCTTTTTGTTGTTCATTGTGTGCAAGGACTTCTGAGTACTATGTTGAATAGTGTGGTGAGAATGGCATCCTTAGTCGTTCCTGATTCTTAAGGGGAAAGGCTTCCCAGCTTTCCCCATTGAGAATGATATTTGCTGGGCTTTTTCATAGATGGTTTTATGAGATTGAGGAACCCTGTTACTCATCCCTACACTTGAAGTGTTTTAACCAGGAAAAGGATGCTGTATTTTTGTCAAAGTGCTTTTCTGCATCTATTGAGAGAAATCATATATTTTGAATTTCTTTCCTTCTGGATAAAATCTACGACACCGATAGATTTGCAAATGTTGAACACGCTTGATCCCAAGAATGAATCCCACTTGTCAGTGATGGATAATCCTTTTAATGTACTGTTGGATCTCTATTAGTAGAATTTGTTGCAGAATTTTGGCGTCCCATATTCCATTAGGGGAAATCGGTCTGTAATTCTCCTTTTGAGTGGGGTCTTTGCCTGAGTGGGATTAAGGTAAGTTGATTTGCTTCAGAGAATGAGTTTTCAGTTTCCTTCTGGCTATTTTTAAATAGCTTTAGGAGAATAGTATTATTTCTTCTTTGAATGTTTAGAACTCCCCCAGAAAACAATCCAGGCCTGGACTTTTGTTTTGAAGATTTGTTTATCACGACTAATCTCTTCATAATTAATTGGCCTGTTTAAAAATCCATTTCTTCCTGTTTCAGTCTTGGTAGTTTAGGTTTCCAGGAAGTCCTCCATCTTTTTCAAGATTGCTTAAATTTATTGGCATAGCTGTGATAAAAAGTTTCTAATAATCCTTCCAATTTCATTGTTGTTGGTTGTGACCTCTCCTTTTTACAAATTCATAATTTATTAATTTGGGTCCTTTCTCTATTCTTTTGATAGTCTTGCCAGTGGTCTTCCTTTATTATCCAGCAAAGAACCAGCTTCTGTTGTTATTCTGCTCTACTGTACTCCTGGTTTCAATGCCACTTGATTTCTTCCTAATTTTGGTCACTTCATTACCATGCGTGATTAGGCCTGTCCCCTCTGTGCTGTTCCAGCTTCTGAGGTGAGAATATAAAAACTGCATTTAGATTTTTCTGTTCTTTTGAGTGAGGCTTGGATGGCCACATGTATTTCCCCTTAGGACTGCCTTTGCAGTATCCCATGGTTTTGGATCGTTGTGTTTTCATTCTCGTGTCTCCATGAAGTTTTTGAAATTGATTTTACTTTCTGGTTTATCGCAATCATTCCTGGTTATGCATGGAGGTTCTTAGTTCTCCAAGTGTTTGAGTTTCTTCAAATTTTCTCCTGTGATTGAGTTCCAATTTCAGGGCAGATCTGTGGTCTGAAATGCAGGGAATACTTTCAGTCTTTGGCATCAGTTGAGACCTGTTTTGTGACCCAGAACATTGGTCTACTCTTGAGAATGTTCCATGGGCAATAGAATAGAATGAGTATTCTTTCGGTCTGGGGTGTGCGTAATACTATATATATCTATGAGTCCAATTGATCGAAGTATGGCATTCTCCAAGCCCATTTTCTTTGTCGATTTTGTGCATGGGTGCTCTGTCTATTTCGATAGTGGAGTGTTGATTGTCAACTATTAATTATCTTTTATCTATATGTCTCTTTTATTCTGGTTAAGAAGCTTGTGCGATCTTGCTGCTCCTGTTGGATAAGGCATATGCATAATTCAATCGTAGCCCTTGGGATACACCTTAAAATAAAGCAATTGCCCTTCTGTGTTCTAACTATAGTCTTTAGTTTAAAACTCAATCATCTGATATGAGATTGCTACCCCAGCTTTCTTTTTTGAGGTCTCATTGGTAAAGATGGTATTCCATCCTACTTTCAGTCTGAATGTATCTTTAGGTTCAAAATGAGTCCTCTTGACAGCAAATGGATGGGGCCATGTCTTTTTTATCCAATCTGCACCCTGTGGTGTTTTATGGGAGCGTTTAGGCCATTTCCATTGAGGTGTATTATTGAGAGAGATGATTTTAATGATGCCATGCTGCTCGTAAAGTCTTTGTTTCTATAGATTGACTTTCTGTTCTGTTCACTCTTGGGGCCTTTGTCTTTTATAGAACCCCTCTTAATATCTCCTGTAGGGCTGGTTTCATGGTTACAAAATTGGCTCAATGACTGGCGATTCTGGAAGGTCTTTATCCCCATCACCTCTGAATGACAGCCTTGCTGGATAAAGGATTCTTGGCTGTACTGTTTTGAAAGAGCTTTAAAAATGCCCTCCAACCCCTTTCTCTCAATTCCAGGTCTGTGTAGACAGGTCTGGACGTAAATCTGATAACCCCTTTGCCTTGAGTCGTGAGAGAATTTCTTTCGGCCACTTTCTATAGTGTATCCTTTGGATTCTAATATTATGACAAATTCACTATGGCGTGTACGTAGCATGTAGGTTTGTCGTGGTTGAGCTTTGGGAGGGGTCCTCTCTGCCTCTTGGACACAAAATGTTTGTTTCTCTTGCTAGATTAGGGAAGTTTTCAGCTACAAATTTGTTCGAAATATCTCTTCTAGACCTCTGTTTTCTCTCACTTACGCTTAGGGATGCCGATGATTCTGACATTGGAGCGTTTCATTGAGTCATAACTCCAACCACATTCCTGAGTAGTGGATTTTTTTGAATCCATAGACTTCTATTTAGCTTTTTTCTACAACCTATATCCTCCAATTCGCTGATACGTTCTTCTGCCCATCATTCTGACCCGGCCATCAGAGAGCCTTTGAGTTTTGACTGCATTTGCTCAGTGAATTTTAATTTCTGCCAGATTCGCTCTCATTTCCGCCTTAGAGATTCTATGTATTCTCATTACATTTTGTTAATACTCTTTTCAAGTCTACACATCATCTTATCATTGTTACTCCGAATTCCATTTCTGATAATTTGGTTATATCCATATCCATTAGTTCTGGTGGCAGAGGCCACAGACTCATTGTCTCTTGGATTTCTCCTTTTCGTCATTCTGATGAGGAGATGTTGCAGGGGTTGTCCAGAGCCCAAATTATTGACTGGGACCTGAGGAAATTGCACCTTGTTTTATAGGGATCTTAGAGATGTTCTGGGCTTTGATTTTTCAGCCTGCCTTCTGGGGGAGGGCCTGCCCAGGCGATCTCTGTAGCACCCTGTTTGGAGAGAGTCTCCTGTCCCCCTAGGGAGTGTGGATGTGATCACCAGAGCCGATTCAGGCTTTTTGTTCTCTCGCTTATACCTGGGGTTTGCTGTCCTTTCGAGGTCAGAGCAGCAGTGAGCACCCGGCCTCTTCCACAGAACAGATCGTCGGACCGCTTCTCCACTGATGCTGGCCCATTTACTCTGTTTCTGTTGGTGCTGCTCAACCCTATTTTCCCGGGATCATCACCCCACACCTGGTATCCAGCCTCACGTCAGGGACCAGCGCATCTCTGTCCTTTGTGTTTTAACGCTGCCAGCCGCAGCCAGCCCCGGCGGCCCCGAGCATCCCTTCTCTCTGGTTCCATGAGGCACATGGAGTTCGCAGAGAATCTGGTGGCGTGCGCTCCCGCGTCCAGTCACAGTCTGTTTGCGCGGTGCCGTCCTCGAGTCCGCCCTCCCCGGCAAGTGGCGTGTCGGCCCAAACATGGCAGCTTCCTCTCCCCTTCCCTTGTCTCTTCCGTGATACCTGTGCTGGGTTTCCACGCTCCCCATTCGTGCCTCAGCATATTCGGCAGCACGGAGATTTCTTTGTAGAGATCCAGATGCATCTTCTCCGGCGTCTCAGGCTGATTCCGTGATGCTCAGGCTGGTCTGTACCTATCCACCGATTCAAGGGACCGGCTGAAAAAGGGGTCCCCATCTCTACGTCCATTTACACCTGCACATCCACTTGTTAGGAAAGGAACACTCATACTACCTACTTTTCCCATTATCTATGAGGTGACATCCTCACTCCTGGCCTATTGCCCTATCCCTTATTCTTCCTCCCCACGGTTCCTCGATTTATATGTGACAGCTATTGGTCTAGGTTCTCCACTGAAAGGATCTAATATAAAAAGGCTCTAAGCAATGAAGTATCAATCTCTCTTTTCCTTCTCTGCCCATACCAGTATGAGGCACAACCTTAGATAAGAGAATGCGCTTGCAAACATGTTTTCCCTCATGTGGGCTTGCCATGATCCAGGATTTGGGGGTCGGAGGACATGTTTGAGAGAAGGATGGAGAGTATGTTAGAAGTAGCTCAATGTGAGTTGCTCACCTACACCACATCCTCAATCCAGCTTTTTATTGATAACAAAGTGATATTTTGATCACCATCTGCTTACTCATGCATTTACCATTCAATTGGGTCTACACACAAGGGAAGAAGAAATCATCTCATCTGGAGCATTGCCTACAGTGAACAGGTGATAAATGGCAGTAACTAACTTAGGAGCTAGAGAGGAAAGATCATGTTTATAGGTGACATGTCGCCTAGATTCATAGTCTATAAGAATATGAATGACAAAGATCCAGTTCCTGCACCACTGGGTGGCAGAAATTCTCCCATGAAATTAGCCCCTCATTTGCTATTGGTTTGCCTATCATCCAATGTGCTCTAATAGTGAGGAGGGTACGGTGGATGGTGGGGAAGTTGAAAGTTTGGACAGAACACTGATGGAGTTCTTATCTGGGAAACACCTTGACCCTGTGATCCCACTCTCCAATTACAGGGCTCTGTTTCTGGATGCAGCATAGAGGAATTCTATGTGAAAAGCTAAATATAACCTTGAAATCATGTTTCTGGACAGGAAATGCAGTTTGAATGTGAGGAAGATGAAAACATATTGACTAAACATATACAAACGCAAAAATCTACTCAAAAGAAAAAATGATACCCTTCATTCACGAAGACCTAGAAGAGCCTATTGAAGATACGGTATGTTCTGTTTCTGTTTTGTTTCAGGGCAGCCTAAAGCAGGACATGATGCAAAACTAGAACAATCAAACTTCAGTTTTCTTTGAGAAAAACCTTAATTCAGATAGAAAATACAGAAGCAAGAATTGTTTTAGAGTTTCTTATAACCTTTGCTTCATATTTTTGGTGGTGTCTTTTTATTTTTAAATACCAGCGCATGAAGGCTTCAGATGATAATGGAAGTTATAAGGCTTTAGTCTGTATTTGGAGACACTGGGTTTCTTCTTTTGATAGCCTTCTTAACTGCCCTCCTGAACAGCTTACTTTCTGAGTTTCACATGGACCTAAAAACAGGTGTGGTTCTCCCGTTTCAACGAGAAATCTGTGTGCTGTTCACTCTAGCTCTGTGGGTAAGCCCAGTTCCCCACTAGCCATTCAAAGGATGGAGTTAACACCAATTCATAATCTAGACTTAGCTTTCAATAATTTCATAATGCTGGTTTTTAAGCCTATATTTTGGAGAGCGTCAAATATATACCAAAGTGAACTTCTGATTGAATCTCACATGTCCATCACTGGCCTCAGTAGTGATCATCATCTATACCCCACTAACTCCCACTGCCAAGTTTACCTTGAAGCAAATCCAAAAAGCAAGTATCATTTCCTCTGTAAATATTTCATTAAGCATTTCAAAATACAATCTCTTTAAAAATTACCCAGATGGGGGCGCCTGGGTGGCAAGTCGGTTGCAGCTGCTCGGTCAGGCAGGCTTTGATCCGTTTGGGATCGAGCCCCACATTGGCTTCCTCCACTAGAGCCTGCTTCTTCTTCTCCCCACCCCCCTGCGTTAGTGTTCCTCTCCTTGGTCTGTGTCTTCTCTGTCAAATAAATAAAATAAAATCTTAAAAAAAAAAAAAATTACCCAGAATACCATTTCACCCACAAAAATCTTAATAATTCCTTAACATTTCAAATATCTCAGTAGATTATTTTTGAAGCAAATATCAGAGCATCCTAATATTTCATTTATAAATAGTTTAATCTATACATCTAAAAAACCCCCACCTTTTATTTTTCTGAGCAAAATCACACAATGCCATTATCACACTTAAAAAATTAATCCCTCTGTATCATCAGATATCCAGCATATAAAATTTCTCAATGTTTCCTAAGCGTTGTATTTACCCAGTTGATTTATTTGAATCTGGTTAAAACAAATCAGAAACACATTGTATTTGATAGATGGAGTCTCTTATATCTCTTTTCATTATGTGTTTTCCTCCTCTTTGTTTTTTTCTCAATAATTCACATTCATTGAAGAATGTGTCTCACATTGCTCAAGGTTACAGTCAGTAGTGGTTCTGTCTCCCTAGAAAACATTATTTTGCCTTCATTCTTCTTAATTCTCTTAATTCTCATTCTTCTCAATGTCTCTTTATTCATACATCCTTGACATACAATAAACTCACACAGTTAAAGTGTATAATTTGATTAGTTTTGACACAGATTGTGCACTTTGAAGCAACACCACAATAAACATCCTGGCACCCCAGATACATTTTTGCTCTCAGTCTGGGCACACACTTAACTTCTCCCAGTCTCGGTTTTCCTTTCTGTGGAAATGAGGGCAAGTACAGGATACATGTGCAGAATTAGGGATCATTAAGGTCCGTACATGTCTAAATTTCTAGTATTCTTTCTGGGCTTGTTGTTGCTCTATATCAGGTGTTCTCGAGGAAGATGTATGTGAAACCCCGTCTCTCTCTATCAAATCCACAGATGGAGCCTGTAGGTTAAATTCGTTTTTCACATTTCATAGGGTTTTTCTCTAATTAAATAAGAGGCCCTTTAAGTTGCTTTCTCTCTTGCATACCGAAAGATTCATAAACTGGTTGCTCAGTGCTGAACTGGCATATTTCTATTTAAGTTTCTGCCTCACAAATCT
>NW_024426774.1:78023485-78023788 GCF_017311325.1 Ursus maritimus
TGGGTCCTTTCTCTATTCTTTTGGATAAGTCTTGCCAGTGGTCTGTCAATTTTATTAATTCTCACAAAGAACCAGCTTCTAGTTCTGTTGTTCTGCTCTACTGTACTCCTGGTTTCTAATTAATTGATTTCTGCTCTAATTTTGGTCAACTGCTTACTCATGCGTGGATTAGGCCTGTCCCTCTGTTGCTGTTCCAGCTTCTTGAGGTGAGAATATAAAAACTGCATTTTAGATTTTTCTATTCTTTTGAGTGAGGCTTGGATAGCTATGTATTTTCCCCTTAGGACTGCCTTTGCAGTACCC
>NW_024426774.1:78025200-78081001 GCF_017311325.1 Ursus maritimus
GTTTCATTGAGTCAGTAATCTCCCGTAACCTACATTCCTGTGCGTGGATTTTTTTGAGTCCAGATTCTATTTTAGCTTTTTCTTCTACTAACCCATCCTCCAATTTGCTGATACATTCTTCTGCCTCATTCACCCTGGCCGTCAGAGCCTCTAGTTTTGACTGCATTTGGTTCATAGAATTTTTAATTTCTGCCAGATTCGCTCTCATTTCCGCCCTTAGAGATTCTATATTCTCATTAACATTTTTGTTAATACTTTTTTCAAGTCTACACATCATCTTGACCATTGTTACTCTGAATTCCATTTCTGATAATTTGGTTATATCCATATCCATTAGTTCTGTGGCAGAGGCCACAGACTCATTGTCTTTTCTTTGCTGGGGGGGATTTCTCCTTCTCGTCATTCTGATGAGGAGAGGTTGCGGGGTTGTCCAGAGCCCAAATTATTGACTGGGACCTAGACCGTGCACCCTTGTTTTATAGGGATCTTAGGGATGCGGGCTTCTTGATTTTTCAGCCTGCCTTCTGGGGGAGGGGCCTGCCGCGCTGATACTCAGGCAACCCTGTTTGGGTAGAGTCTCCGTGTCCCCTGCGAGGGGGGATGGGGATGGGCACACTGTGAGCCGGTATTTCCAGGCTTTTGTTCTCTGGCGGCTTTCCCTGGCGGTTTGCTGTGCCTCTTCTGAGAGTCAGAGCAGCAGTGGCCGAATCTCAGCCTCTGTCTCAGAACAGAGGGATCGCGGACCGTTCTCCACTGATGTTCTGGCCCATTTAACTCTGTTTCTGTTGGTGCTGCTCAACCCTGCATTGTCCCGGGATGTGCACCCCACACCTGGTATCCCAGCCCTCACTTCCAGGGCCAGCGCATCTCTGTCCTTTGTGTTTCTAACGCTGCCAGCCGCCAGCCACCCCGCGCGAGCTCCCGGAGCTCCTGGTCTCACTCTGGTTCCATGAGCACACTGGAGTTCCATGAGAAGTCTGGTGGCGTGCGCTCCCCGCTCACAGTCACAGTCTGTTTTCTTGCGGGTGCCGTCCTCGAGTCCGCCCCCTCCCCCGTGCAGGTGGCTGCTGCTTCCCGGTGCCCAAACATGGCAGCTCCCTCCCCCTTCCCTTTATCTTCCGATATCTGTGCGCGGTTTCACGGCTCCCCCATTCGTGCCTCAGTATTCAGCACTGGAGATGTTCATTTGTAGAGATCCAGATGAATCTTCCTGCGTCTCAGGCTGATTCCGTGGATGTTCAGGCTGGTCTGGTACCTATCCAACTCGATTCAAGGGACCGGCTGAAAAAGGGGTCCCCTACTCCTCCGCCATCTTAACTCCACACATCCACTTGTTAGAAAGGAACACTCATACCTACTTTTCCCATTATCTATGAGGTGACATCCTCACTCCTGGCCTATTGCCCTATCCCTTATTCATTCCTCCACGGTTTCCTCGATTTATATGTGACAGCTATTGGTCTAGGTTCTCCACTGAAAGGATCTAATATAAAAGGCTCTAAGCAATGAAGTATCAATCTCTCTTTTCCTTCTCTGCCCATACCAGTATGAGGCACAACCTTGGATAAGAGGGTACGCTTGCAAACATGTTTTCCCTCATGTGGGCTTGCCATGATCAGGATTTGGGGGTCGGAGGACATGTTTGAGAGAAGGATGGAGAGTATGTTAGTAAGCCAATGTGAGTTGCTCACCTACACCACATCCTCCAATCCAGCTTTTATTGGTAACAAAGTGATATTTTGATCACCATCTGCTTACTCATGCATTTACCATTCAATTGGGTCTACACACAAGGGAAGAAGAAATCATCTCATCTGGAGCATTGCCTACAGTGAACAGGTGATAAATGGCAGTAACTAACTTAGGAGCTAGAGAGGGAAAGATCATGTTTATAGGTGACATGTCGCCTAGATTCATAGTCTATAAGAATATGAATGACAAGATCCAGTTCCTGCACCACTGGGTGGCAGAAATTCTCCCATGAAATTAGCCCCTCATTTGCTATTGGTTGCCTATCATCCAATGTGCTCTAATAGTGAGGAGGGTACAGTGGATGGTGGGGAAGTTGAAAGTTTGGACAGAACACTGATGGAGTTCTTATCTGGGAAACACCTTGACCCTGTGATCCCACTCTCCAATTACAGGGCTCTGTTTCCTGGATGCAGCATGAGGAATTCTATGTGAAAAGCTAAATATAACCTTGAAATCATGTTTCTGGACAGGAAATGCAGTTTGAATGTGAGGAAGATGAAAACATATTGACTAAACATATACAAACATAAAAATCTACTCAAAAGAAAAAATGATACCCTTCATTCTGAAGACCTAGAAGAGCCTATTGAAGATACGGTATGTTCTGTTTCTGTTTTTGTTTCAGGGCAGCCTAAAGCAGGACATGATGCAAAACTAGAACAATCCAAACTTCAGTTTTCTTTGAGAAAAACCTTAATTCAGATAGAAAATACAGAAACAGGGTATTTAAGAGTTTCTTATAACCTTTGCTTCATATTTTGGTGGTGTCTTTTTTATTTTTAAATACCAGCGCATGAAGGCTTCAGATGATAATGGAAGTTATAAGGCTTTAGTCTGTATTTGGAGACACTGGGTTTCTTCTTTTTGATAGCCTTCTTAACTGCCCTCTGAACAGCTTACTTTCCTGAGTTTCACATGGACCTAAAAACAGGTGTGGTTCTCCCGTTTCAACGAGAAATCTGTGTGCTGTTCCTCTAGCTCTGTGGGTAAGCCCAGTTCCCCACTAGCCATTCAAAGGATGGGTTAACACCAATTCATAATCTAGACTTAACTCAATAATTTCATAATGCTGGTTTTTAAGCCTATATTTTGGAGAACGTCAAATATATACCAAAGTAGAAAGGAACTTCTGATTGAATCTCCACATGTCCATCACTGGCCTCAGTAGTGATCATCATCTATACCCCACTAACTCCCCACTGCCAAGTTTACCTTGAAGCAAATCCCAAAAACCGTATCATTTCCTCTGTAAATATTTCATTAAGCATTTCAAAAATACAATCTCTTTAAAATTACCCAGATGGGGGCGCCTGGGTGGCACAGCGGTTAAGCGTCTGCCTCCGGCTCAGGGCGTGATCCCGGCGTTCTGGGATCGAGCCCCACATCAGGCTCCTCCACTAGGAGCCTGCTTCTTCCTCTCCCACTCCCCCTGCTTGTGTTCCCTCTCTCTCTGGCTGTCTCTATCTCTGTCAAATAAATAATAAAATAAAATCTTAAAAAAAAAATTACCCAGAATACCATTTCACCCACAAAAATCTTAATAATTCCTTAACATTTCAAATATCTCCAGTAGATTATTTTGAAGCAAATATCAGGCATCCTAATATTTCATTTATAAATAGTTTAATCTATACATCTAAAAAACCCCCACCTTTTATTTTTTCTGAGCAAAATCACAATGCCATTATCACACTTAAAAAATTAATCCCTCTGTATCATCAGATATCCAGCATATAAAATTTCTCAATGTTTTCCTAAACGTTATGTTACAGTTGATTTATTTGAATCTGGACCCAAACAAATCGACACATTGTATTTGATAGATAGGTCTCTTATATCTCTTTTCATTATGTGTTTTCCTCCCCTCTTTGTTTTTCTCAATAATTCATTCATTGAAGAATGTGTCTCACATTGCTCAAGGTTACAGTCCAGTAGTGGTTCTGTCTCCCCTGAAAACATTATTTTGCCTTCATTCTTCTTAATTCTCTTAATTCTCATTCTTCTCAATGTCTCTTTATTCATACATCCTTGACATACAATAAACTCACACAGTTAAAGTGTATAATTTGATTAGTTTTGACACACGGGTGTGCACTTTGAAGCCAACACCACAATAAACATCCTGGCACCCCCAGATACATTTTGCTCTCCGAATCTGGGCACACACTTAACTTCTCCCAGTCTCAGTTTCCTTTCTGTAAAATGAGGGCAAGTACAGGATACATGTGCAGAATTAGAGGATCATTAAGGTCCCGTACATGTCTAAATTTCTAGTATTCTTTCTGGGCTTGTTGCTCTATCAGGTGTTACGGAAGATGTATGTGAGCTTCGTCTCTCTCTATCAAATCCACAGATGGAGCCTGTAGGTTAAATTCGTTTTTCACATTTCATAGGGTTTTTTTCTCTAATTAAAATAAGAGGCCCTTTAGTTGCTTTCTCTCTTGCATACCAGAAAGATTCATAAACTGGTTGCTCAGTGCTGAAAACTGGCATATTTCTATTTAAGTTTCTGCCTCACAAATCTCCCATTTTGAACCTCTGGAAGCACTGCCCTCCTTCAAACCAGACTGAATGTAATGCAGGTCCGGGGCCCTGCTGGCTCTAATCATCCTCTGAAACAGGAAAGCACACCAGGATGAAGGATCAAACGTCTCCAGGGAGGAGTTGGAGAGATGCTGGTTTTAAAATGTTCAAGGGATGATCAAAATGAAAGCAGCAGGCAAGAGTTTAAAGCTGAGAGGACCATAGCAAAGGCAGCTTGAATAAAGCTGGATCTATAGACACCGGTCAAGGCAGAAACTGCTGGCAAGGCATGAGCAAATTTGGGCCTATAGTAGTAATAAAAAGTATAGTGAATTTTCCCCTGAGATTTGAAAATTTCAAGGACTCTGAATAACACATTGGTTTGTTCATTTATTCACCCACTTGGTATGAGGTAGCTGGTAGGTCTGGGAAGGTTAAAATAAATAATCCGTCACTGCTTAAGGAGCTTATTCACTTCTAGTAGACAGAATATGTGTGCTTGAATATCTATAATACCAAGCAGCCCATTATTAGGGCCTCAGTTTCCCCTCCTGAGAGGGTTAGACTTTAGGATCACAAAGACAAAATACCTGAAGAAAATTCAGATGGAAACTTAAAGGTTCATCTCATTGCGTCCTTTAGTGTAAAAGTCTTTAATTCAAAGATGTCACATAATAATTCAACATACATTTATTCAGGATGTCATTGCATTGTGGGTGCAGTTTCTTCTCCCTTGAAATGTTTTCCCATCTTTATCCCTAGCTAATTCCTATTTACTTCCATGTCTCAGTTTCGGTGTCTTTTGTTCTGGGAAGTCTGCTCTGACCTCTGATTTACCTATTTTGGTAAATACTCCATGCTACCCATCACTCTACTTATCAAGTGTCTATCATTCACTGGAGCCACCCAGCGGCCCCCCTGCAGTAGGAAAGAGTAATTGGCTCTGTTAGCTGTTCCTGCATTAAAAAAAAAAAAAAAAAAGTCCCCAAAGCGAATGCCTTAAAATAGCAACTATCTATCTAGCTCATCATTCTGTGGGTTGGTTGGCTGGTTCTGGTGTACACTAGCCTGACCGCTCCCACCGGGGATCACACATGCATCTGTGGTCAGCAGGAAGCTGGGCGATCTAGGCACCTCACCGGGCGGCCCTTCTCTGCTCCCTGTGGGCTTCCATTCAGCAATGGAGCTCAGTACCTCTTCACAGTGCCACACCGCTCAGCCTATTGCTTACAAGTCACAAGGCCAGCTCAGACTCAAAAGGTCTGGAAATAGGCTTTGCTGTTTGATGGAAGGAGCAGTAAAAAAACTGTAGCCGTTTCTGCAATCTACTGCCCTAATTTTTAAGCTGCGACAGTTTTCCTCAGGGAAAGAGTTGTGCTGTATGTAAAATAAGGAAAGGAGTCCTCCTGGAGTTATCAGGATAGACTTGGAATGATTAAAGTAAATTGCTTTTTGAATAAAAAGGTCCAAAAAAAATTTTTTTTTAATTTCCGTGGGCACCCCGGAAGTGAGAGGGCTGTGGGAACCAAGAAGGGAGCTGAGAACTATGGAAATAGCCAGTCCTCTGAGGGCTAATGCAGTGCTTTGCACACTCACTCACACATTACTCAGACTTTCACCAAGTTCTCTATGAGCAGCCAGACCTACAGTACTTTGGAGAGCGAGGTGGGATGGGAGGTGTCCAGGGAGGTCACATGGAGTGGCAAGGAGAAGTTGCATGTCCAGAAACTCACACCCATGTCACTTCTGATTTTTCCTTTAATGGGCAACTTTAAGGACATGAGTGGAGTCTACGTTTTTGCGTTAAGCAATGTTACTTTTTTTTTTTTTTTACATTTTTTGGTGGAAAATTTCAAACATTATGTAAGTAGAATAGTTTAATGAATATCTTTGTACCCAAATCCCTCCTCCCACTGTGATCAATTCATGTCAACCTTGGTTCACCTTCTGCCTACCACATGGTTTGAAGTAAACCCAGGATCTCTCCTTTGTAAATATTTCCATTGGTATTTCTAAAAGATAGGGAATTATTTGAAAAGTATATATTCACACTACTATTATAACAACTTTAAAAATTAACAATAATTCCTTAAAATTATCAAATATGAAGTCAATGTTCAAATTTCCAATTGTCTCCATACTAAGGTGTGCACATTGCAAATGACTGATACATTTTAAATCTATTAAACTGTAAGATGCTCCTCTGGTATTCTCTCTCTTTCTATTCCTTCTAATATATTTATTGAAGAAATCAGGTCATTAGTCCTATAGATTTCCCTGGTCTGGATTTTACTGAATGGCAATCCATGCTGCCATTTAACATGTTCATTTATTTGTCTTCTATTTTTTGTGTAAATGGGTAATTGGATCTAGAGAATTGATTAGTTTCCAATTCATTTATTTTGGAAAGACTACTTCATAAGTGATAAGGGCCACCCCTTTTATTTTGGAAGACATTTTCCAGACTCCTGGCTTTAAAATTCTGTGCCTCAAATTATATTAGTTTGCATTTTGAATAAATAAAATATCCACAATCTTTTCCTTCCAACTAATGAATGAATTTTTGTCTTTCCATGTTTACTACTCTGGCAAAAAAAACCCAAAAAACGAAAAACAGGGAGTGAGAAATACTCATGATGTTTTGAAATGCCAAAGCAATAAATTTTCAAATCAGTTTGGAAGTGCCTTGGATGTATGTGTGATCTAATTTCCAGCACTCGGCAATAAAACTCTGTGAGAAGACCTGGTGAAATGTTCAACACACTGGTGTGAGCAGTAAAATGGAAGCAATCGTTATAGAAAAGGAAAACTGCAGCCACAGGGAGGTTTGGTTATTCAGAGGAAAGAATGAGAAAAGCAGGGGTCGCCAGTAACTTCTGGCACCCAGTGGCAACACCAGCCATCTAAAGAAGACGAGTCTGTCTCTGTTGGCCATTAGTAGATATCCGGATTCGCTAGCACCTATTCACGGTCTTATTGTCAATTAGGAGTTGGCAACTGGGCTGTAATGTGTTTGTAAACACACACAGAGCCATAGCTTACATCATTTCTTTTAAAAGGAATTGCCCTCTCTATTGGAACTATGCAGGCTGTGAAAGCAATACTTTATTATCTACTTCATCTAACCATCTCTTTAAAAAGAACAATGACTTCAGAGCTAGTTATAGCACTAAATATGAAGAAGGAAAGTGCAAACCAGAGCAGCTCCCCCTCTTCCCAAAATTCCTGCAGGTGGAAATCTATGGTGGAGTGGAGCTGGCCTCTGGAGAAAAGGCTGGTCTAACTGACATGCTATATATAGAATCCAGGAAAAGAAAGTGACCCATATGCCCTGCATCTAAAGGCTATTAGACAGCAGGCCTGAAGTTCAATATGTCCTTGGCTTCCCCATCCTCGTCCCTTTGTTTGATTTTTATGAGAATCTGTATGGGGGTTCTCTCTCTCTCTTCTCTTTATTCTTCTTTTTGTTTTGTAAAATTATTTTATTTTTTTATTTTTAGGACATAGAAAGCAATGCACAGAGGTGGCTTCCATAGAGAAGCTATAAATGGCTACAATTTAACTTGATATCATGGAAGTTGGGAAACGGATGTATTGTTGTATGGCTGTTGATTCCTGCCTAAAACAGTCCCAGATTAGGTCTGGTGCCGATGAAAATGCCCTCCTGTCCCACCACTATCACCAGCTACCAGAGGAGGGTAGAGGGTTGAGAAAGGAACCGTCGAGGAGTGCAACAAGCACTGTGCTAGGTGAACGGCGCTTGAGTTTCCTAGGTCAGAAAGTAACCTGACAGGATGGAACAGGTGCTCTATAAGGCCCCAGCAGCCCCACCTGCCTCTGAACTCTCAGAGGTATTATAGATAATTGTATTAGCTTCCTGTTGCTGTGGTAACAAGTTAACACAAATGTAGTGGCTTAAAACAACATAAAGCTATTATCCTACTGTTCCAAATGTCAGAAGTCCCATGTGGGTCTCACTGGGCCAAAATGAAGGCATCATTAGGGCTGTGTTCCTTTCTGTAGGTTTCAGGGGAAAATCCATTTCCTTGCCTTTTCCAGTATCCAGTGGCCCTTCCTCCATCTTCAAAGCCAAGTCCTCCCCATGCTGGCATTTCCCTAGTTCTCTGCAGCTAGAAGTTCTCTGCAGCCTGACTTTAAAGACTCACATGATTAAACTGGGTCCATCCCATTAATCCAGGAAAGTCTTCCCATCTCAAGGTCCATAACCCTCATCACAGCTGCAAAATTCCCTTTATCACATCAGGGAACATATTCACAGGTATTGGGGACAAGGGTGTGGACATATTTTTGGAATTCTGCCTACCACAAAGATCACGTTTCCCTTAGGAAGGGGAAAAGAAAAAAATTGAGGAAGGAAACGTTCTCAAGGAGACTTTTATTTTTTTAAGATTTATTTATTCATTTTAGAGAGAGAGAGCAAGAGAGCACACGTGAGTTGGGGGAGGGGCAGAGGGCCCTCCAAGCAGGAGAGAACCTTCAGACAGACTCCCCACTGAGCGCAGAGCCCGACACGGGCCCATCCCACGACCCATAAGATCATGACCCATGAGATCATGACCCAAGCTGAAACCAAGAGTTGGGCGTTCAATCGACTGAGCCACCCAGGCACCCCTCAAAGAGACTCTAAGTCCACATTCCTTACCCTGTCATTTAAGACGCTTTAATCAATCCACCTGTCCAAAATTTTTGCTCCATTTTTCCACTTGAAATAGCTCACAGTTCCTTTATCTAAACCGAACAATGCATGCTCTGGGCTTTGCCTCTTCCCACACTGTTCCTGCTTCCTGAGAGCCTGTGCCATCCCACCCCTTCTCAGCATCACCACCTCTCCCCAAGGTCAAGCTATTGCACATCTCTTAAAAGCTTTCCCCAAGTGCTCTAAGAGAGAAGCAAAACATCAGCATTTTGTCTGTTCTCTTTTGTTAACAAACCTTCTGTCTGGTCTTCTGGCTCCTGTCCCATATGCATGCTCCCTGAGACCCTGAATCATGTGCTCCCTGTGCCTTGCATACAGTAGGAGCTGCATCCGTGTGTGTTGACTAAAGGCCTGAATGACCCTCAGTGGCTTCCTAGTGGGAAGAAAGGGACCACAGAGGGAACACCATAGATGGCATTCTGTACCATTAGATACTTGAACTGGGCAAGAAGCACCTCTTCGGTCGGGTGTTTGCCCCTAGTGAAGGAGAAGCTACCTGTGTACAAGAGGGCATGTGGGTCCTAAAATAAGGGAGTCCCCATGTCCCCTTTAGGAAAAATGGACGCAGCCTGATGATGTGCAAGGCCTAGAAGTAGGAGAGAGAACTCATCAATGCCACCCCCCCTCCCCGGTTCCCCTCTACATTCCCCTCCACAAGGATAGGAGGAAAGTGTGTGTGGTCCTGTTGAAACAGTAGAGAAATAGGTCATAAAACAGTTGTTACAGGTTGAATTGTATCCCCCCACCTTGTACCTCAGAATGTGACCTTATTTGGAAGCAGGGTCTTTGTAGATGTAATGAGTTAAGATGAGATCATAGTGGAATATGCTAGCCCCTAATCCAATATAAGTGGTGTCCTCATAGAAAGGGGAAATTTGGATACAGACACACACAGAGAGAAGGCCATGTAAAGACTGGAGTTAGACTGGCACAAGCCAAGGAACTAGCAGAAGCCAGGGAAAAGGCCTGGAACGGATCCTTCCCTAACTTCTTTAGAGAGAGTATTGCCCTGCCTAGACCTTGATCTCAGGCTTCTGGCCTCCAGAATTGTGAAACAATAAATTTGTTGTTCTAAGCCATCTGGTTTGTGCTTCTTTGTTATGGCAGCCCTAGGAAACTAATACAAACTCATACTCATTTGGGTTGACTTCCCGTGAAAGCAAATTTTCTTCTACAGACAGAAGAAACTTCAGGAGTTGCAGGAAACAGCATTACTGAGTAACTTTGGGCTTGTTACTTCTCTAAACCCCAATTTCCTCATCTGTATGGGGTGCATGTGAGGATAAACGTGATCTTGAACATAAAGCAACTAGCTTCGTCCTTGGCACATTAAAAACTCTCGATAAATGTGGTGATATTATTCCCAGTTCACATAGAGACGTGGAGATTTTCAGTTAGCGGTTAGGGCTGGCTAGAGCATCAGGCATCAGGGAGGTGTCTGGGCATGGGGGCTGGAAACAGGAGTGGAGCCAGATTATAAAGCTGAGGAAGATGTCTGGGAAACCTCCTAACTGGTACTCCTTTGGTTTCACCTGGCTCATCTACTTCCTTGCCTGCCTCTACCCCATCTGCATCTCCTCCGTCCTGCTAGCTGCTATGCTGAAGAGGAATGGAAATGTAAATAAGTTTATAGTTCATGGCAATTCCATCAATCAGCAAAGTGGGAAAAACACCCAAATGGTGGAACCTCGTTTATAATAATGATTGTGGAATAAGTGGAATAAGTGGATAAATAAATGAATGAGTAAATGAGCAAATAAATGAATGAATGTATCTCATGGCTCCAAGTCTTTGTACCCCACAGCCCCACTAAAAAGTAGGGTTTGCTTTGGCTCCCACTGTCATCATTCAAATGGTAGCAATTTGATCTTCTGTCTCAGATCCAAGAGATTTTAGCAATTAAATGAGAAGAATTTATGAGGCCTTCAACACTAGCCTTCCTTGCCCCTGCCATGGTTTCCCTTACACAGCCCAAGTGCAGCTCACCTGGTGACTAACCTTACTGTCCATCCACCCTCCCCCCAAACATTCATACACATGCTCGAAGATGTTCACAATCAGCATAAATCTTGGGTCTCTGCTCTGCTTGACATCACCCCAAGGCTACCACACCAGCCAGAAGCATAAACATAACAGAAGAGAATGTATCCCCTCTCAGATCAGATTCACTTCCATATTTTTTCCTTCTTGATAACGTCTTCAATAATATAAACCTGCTAACTCCATAACCTCATGTGTCCATGAGACCTGCATATTCCCTGCCTGTGCCCTGATCCTGTGGTTCCAGAGCTCTGCTTTGTTCTCCTACAGGTAGGCTATTCCAAACTTGCTGCCCATGATTCCATGGGGAACTCATTCCCATGGCTGTTCTATTTGGCATATTTCCTCCTTTCCCTGGTTCTATTCATCACTCCTCTCAAACACCTGAAAAATTTACCAACAGTCTGTCAATGCCTCTTAGGCACTTGGCTCTTAACCTCAAGTTCCCCTACTGACTGAGAGACTAGTTCTGGTTCAGCTCAGACCCTCTTCAGGCTGGGCATCTGCTGCCTTCCTACTCTTGTCTCCTGCTGTCTAATGGGCTCTGGGCTATTTGATCCTGGCTTCAAGACCTCATTACCACCCTTCACACTTGCTTGTTACAATCAGTGTCATCCATAAGAAGTAAATCCCTATTGGTTTATTTCTACAAATTTTGCTTCCATCCAAAGTCCTCTGCTAGCTCCTGGCTATTGCTATGGAGGGCTGGAGTTCTGTCTTTTGAAATGTTCCACATTTTTGCTTGAAGTGCTATTTTGGGAGGGGTTGGCAGGGTGGGTCATTTCCTCTTTGGAAGGGAAGGTGAAATGAATTTCCCCATTTGCATAACACCCTGGCACTTCCAGTCCTGTTACCAATGTCCTCTCACCCCAAACCACCACTCCCTTGTTAGACAGTCTTACGCAATCATGTTGTGCCTGATAGCAAGTACCTTACACGTGCATAAATCAATTCCACTTCCTTTCTTGCCACACAACTAGGAAATTGGTCTGGGGCTGGCTTGTGTGAAAAATTCTAGAAAGAAGGTGGGTGAGTTAACAAAGGGATGCTAAGAGTAGACAAACATAAAAAGAAGGGCCCTCTTTACCAACATTTTAAACTCTTAAACAGCAAACAGGAATAAAGAGAACTCCCTCTCATGATGTATTTCTCCTTAAAGATGAGCATTTCTTTTTTCACTCTAGAGTTTTCCATTAAACATTTAAAATAAAGGGATCTCTTGGTATCTTCCTGGTTTGTAAAGAAATACCACCTCCACACTGATCTCACAAAGGGAACCTGGAAGTCAAAATCAAACTTCCTTGCTTTCAGTAGCAGGGCTGGGAAGCACTTGGAGAAGGCAGAGCCAGCTCCACCCACAAAATGCTGTAATGTCTGTATCCTCCCATCACACTGCTTCCAGGTAGCTGCTGGGTAGGTTTATGGTATGATTATTAAAATAATGCAATGCAAAGCTAAATCTCCAAGCTTTCAAGCCATACAGCAATAGACCAAATATCTGCTTTGTTTGAGAGAAACCTTAGTCCCCTCCTTCCAATGATTCTGGGTCCCAGGGACCCACAATGGCCACTTTTGCCCTCATCTTCCCTTAGCAAAGCCTTGCAGTGGGAAGAGCTTCCAGAGCCACCAGGGGAAGCTACTGAGCACATCTTCACCCAGCCCACTGTGGAAGGTGCCCCAAGGTGTGGGAGTTCAGAGTCCCTTCTGCCTTCCACTTGAACCACCTTCGTCATCTACAGAAAGGGATGCCATCACTACACTCACATATTTCCCTAAACCACACACCTCATAGCAGAGGTAAAAATGGGTATATTTCCCATTATGCAGCAGTGTGGAAACAACCTTCCTGTGCCTGCCCGTCAGGATTCGTGTGTTTCCACGACATCAGCTTCATTCAATCATAAAGCAAGGTTAACACAATTGTAAAGCAGCTTCAGGATTCCAAACTCAATGACATTTCACTTCACGTTTAACATGGCTTCATACACGCCACACAAAGTAAAGCACAACACCACGTCACACAACAAGCAAGCTACAACAAGGGGGAGGAAGTTAACAAACCCAACCCCAAGTCAGTCCCCTGAGCGCAGTTGAGATGAGGACTGGTCCTGACCGGCCGGCTCTCAGCGCTTACCGCTTATCCTGTTCAAGCAGCGGAGGATCTGTTACTTTCAGAGATCAGTCAGGCAGAGCCTTCGGTGGCGGTTGCCTTTTTGATGTGGTCAGACGTGCAAGGGTCAGCATCTGGAGAGTCTGACAGTTTACTGCTAAAGTCTTCCCTCTGTAAAGGATTTAATCAGTCTTGGGCCTCTGCAGGTCTCCTCCGGTTCTGTTGGCTATCAGTTCTGGGTGTCTTTAGCCTGTGCTGGTTTTGGCAATATCTGGTCTTAGCTGCAATGCCCTTGGCTCCTTAGGGCACTGCTTGACACGAGTCACTGCTTGACGTGAGTGACTCCATCTTGCTCTCTATAGCAAGTTTCCTACATCTCCTGAGCCAGTGTTGTCTGTACATTGGTGACTGTAATGATCAATTTTTTTTTAAAGATTTATTTATTTATTCGACAGAGATAGAGACAGCCAGCGAGAGAGGGAACACAAGCAGGGGGAGTGGGAGAGGAAGAAGCAGGCTCATAGTGGAGGAGCCTGATGTGGGGCTCGATCCCGTAACACCAGGATCACGCCCTGAGCCGAAGGCGGACGCTTAACCGCTGTGCCACCCAGGCGCCCCTGTAATGATCAATTTTATATGCCAACTTGGCTGGGTCACATGGTGCCCAGATATTTGGTTAAACATTATTCTGGGTGTGTCTGTGAAGATGTTCCTGGATGAGATTAGCATTTAAATCAGTAGACTGACTAAAACAGATTGCCCTCCCCCATATGCATGTGCCTCATTCAGTCAGGCAAAGGCCTGAATAGAACAAAAGGCCGACACTACCCCAAGTAAAACATAATTCTCCTGCCTGACTGCCTTTGAACGGAGACATTGACTTTTTCCTGTCTTTAGACTTGAACTGAAATATGAGCTCTTCCTGGGTCTTTTTTTTTTTTAAAGATTTTATTTATTTATTTGACAGAGAGATAGCCAGCGAGAGAGGAAACACAGGCAGGGGGAGTGGGAGA
Source organism: Ursus maritimus (assembly GCF_017311325.1). Classification (NCBI taxonomy): domain Eukaryota; kingdom Metazoa; phylum Chordata; class Mammalia; order Carnivora; family Ursidae; genus Ursus; species Ursus maritimus. The sequence continues at coordinate 78,039,356 of NW_024426774.1, forward strand.
GGAAGAAGCAGACTCCCAGCGGATGAGCCTGATGTGGGGCTCGATCCCAGGCCTCTGGGATCACGCCCTGAGCCGAAGGCAGACGCTTAACGACTGAGCCACCCAGGCACCCCTCTTCCTGGGTCTTGAGCCTGACAGCCTTTGGACTGGAATTTACACCACTGGCTCTCCTGGTTCACAGGCCTTAGGACTCAGACTAGAAATATACCATTAGTTTTCCTGGGTCTCCAGCTTGCCAACTCACCCTTCAGATCTTGGGCCTTGCCAGCCTCCATAACCGGGTGGGCCAATTCCTTATCTACTTATCTATCTGCCTACATGCCTACCTACCTACCTATCCATCCTATTGGTTCTGTCTCTCTGGAGAACCCTGAGTAATACAGCAATAAATGAGACTAAATGAGGAAAGCCAAGGACTTGAGATACAGAAGGCAGATATACAGAAGGCTCTCTTCCTTTCTTAATGTTCAGAGTTCCAGAGACTGGAACCCCTAACCCAACCTTGGCTGACAATCACTTGCTGAAACTCCCAGGGGTTCAACTGCATATTTCTGTTGAGCTTACCTCTACCTCCATCCCTAGAGGAGGCCCTTGAGGGTCATAGGAAGTTTCATTGTGAAATGGGGCTGAAATGCTCCTATCAACAGGAATTGTTTTCCAAAGGTCCTGCAAAGGAACCACTGTCCTTACTGTTTTGATAATGATGACCTTTGTGTTTTTTTTAAGATTTTATTTATTTATTTGACAGAGAGAGAGACAGCCAACGAGAGAGGGAACACAAGCAGGGTGAGTGGGAGAGGAAGAAGCAGGCTTCCCAGGGGAGCAGGGAGCCCGATGAGGGGCTTGATCCCAGGACTCTGGGATCACGTCCTGAGCCAAAGGCAGAGGCGTAACGACTGAGCCACCCAGGTGCCCCTATAATGATGACCTTTTTGGGCTTCCCCTTATAGAGTAAGCTAACACAAAGAATTAGATTCCTCAGTGAAGAAGAAAGGGCCCCAAGGTGGAATCAGGAATTGCATTGCCTTTTAATGGCCACTGCAAAACATAGCCCTAGTATTATAAAATGCCTTGATTAATTTTCTTCTTCTATTTTCACACTAAGATCTGTAATAATAATAATAATAATAATAATAATAGTAATAATAATACCAGAAAATTCTCCTAAATCTGAAGCAGAAGATTGTATCAACATATTTATCAGAGGCCATGTTTAATCAAATACAAATCAATTCACATATTTGCAACATCTTTTTTTTTTTTTTTAAGATTCCATTCATTCATTTGAGAGAAAGACAGAGAGTGAAGGAGAGAGAGGGCACAAGCCAGGGGGAGAGGCAGAGGAATAAGCAGACTCTCTGCTGAGCAGGGAGTCCGATGTGGGGTTCAATCCCAGGACCCTGGGATCATGACCTGAGCTGAAGGCAGATGCTTAACCGACTGAGCCACCCAGGTGCCCTTCATATTTGCAACATCTTAATTTGGATTAATTCAGAGAACTTTTGAGTGATTTCCTTTTTTCCACCATAAGCTTTCTATTGTGGGATAGCAGATATCTTTTCCATTTCAACTTTCATTTTTTTGGGTTTTCACTGATCATTAGCACTTAGCTTTCTTCCATGGGTCAAATTAGTTTACAACAAATTTTGAAATGCTCTAAAGGAAGATTGAGCTCCAAAGCCATCTGATGTATCTTGCCTTACATGAATGGATCCCATCCCCCACCTTTGAACAACTCCTGAGCTAATAACATGGAGTAAGAAGCTTGTTGTGGGAAAAGATTTGTAGTCATTACCAGAGGTAACAGAGAAGCTCTCTGTACCTTAACAACTACCCAAAAGGGGTACCTTAACATCTACCCAGAAGACAGAATACATTGACCCCAAATGAGACACCTTCTAGCATTAGATGTAACTTTTCCATTGTTCTTGAGGCACTCCTCATTTTGGGGAGGCTGACCGTATTTAGTTTTATCCACTGACCACAAACAAGTGGTAACTCTATTTCCAGGCACAAAAAACCAACTTCTTTTTCTGATTTTTTCCAGTTCCTATTATCCAGGATGGAGTCCAAGAGAAAATGATTGGAATAGTCCAAGTTTGAGCTAAAAGCTTGGGCCACAGCTGTGAAGAACAAGGTATAAGCATTAATGGGATGATGGCTGGTTTTTGGCTTAGAGGAATTAGGTATAGGGTGTACATATTCTCACTTCTGAGTCCAGGCAAGGAGTGTTGAATAGGATGAATGAGAAGACGTTACAAAATTCTGATGATTAGAACTCACAGGTGCTGAGAATTTGTGCAAGACTCCTCTTCACTAGAGAAAAAGACAGCTCTTACACATGGAACATGGCATCAATAGGTCCCTGGAAGGAAGTCTGATAAAAACCCAAAGGGCAGGAGTTGACTCTGATTACAGATAGCATGGAAAGCACTAACTTACCACTAAGTAAGCACTAAAATGCTTTCTGTTTAGACTTCAAAGAGGCTCAAGGACAGAGCAGCTGTGCTCTGGCAGTTTCCCCTTTGATGACAGGACCTCTTGCCTCAGTGCACCAAGGGCAAGCCAACAATCTGTGTGGAAAAGGAAGGGCAAACATCACTGATAAAATGCCTTCCAAGGGACAGAGTGAATGCAAATATGACCAATCAATATCTAGATTCCATCTGATATGGGATCAAAGCTGACAGTTCATACACAAGCAAATACAATGAATCAATGCATAGAAGCAATTTTAGAAATGTAAATGTAAAATTTTATGAGAGCATAAGGTACCTATAAAGCTCACAAATAAATAACAATGTAAATATCCAGCTTGGTCAGACTCTAAATTGGTTTGATCTTTAGGGACAACAGTGTGGCAATATGTATAATAAAAGCTACAAATTTGTTTTATGACTTCTTATGACCCAGGACTCTACTTTAGGAATTATGCCACATATAAATTATATATTTACAATTGTAAAAAATAGGAATCATTTTGGATGCTTGAGAATAGGGAATTGGTAACATAAATTATGGCACCTTAACCTAAAAGCATGTAGACATATCCCATTGTTTTGTAGATGAATGACACTCAGGAGCTTAAATCTAGGACAGTGAATAGTTTTCATCTGACACACCAATTCTCTTGGAAGCATGTCTTGGAGTCTTAAACTGAAAAGGTCCTGAGGCAATATTTGGATTCCTTGGAAAGAAAACCTGACCAATTAGTACTATCTGCCAAGTGCATGAGGCTGAAGCTGAGATATTGAAGGAGGCTCTATGCATGTGACCATGAGCCCTGAGTTACGAGGTTGACCAGAGGCACATGTTGAGCAGTGGAGATGGTCTCCCTCAGTGTGTTCTATAACATAAATCCTCATCACAGCTTTGAGGATTACTGTGGGTGGGCAAAGATGTCCTAACAGCTACTCTGGAAGTTTCAAAGGAATACATTACCTGACCCTTAATATCTGTATATAGCCTTTCCTACAATAGATTTGCTGAGATTATGGCTTGAGTTCTCAAAAGCCTATTCCCACTTGAAAAAGGTGGTCATGCTCCTTCACCATCTTAAATCTTTTCTATTTATTTATTTACTAAGTTTTAATTTTAATGCCAGTATAGTTAACATATACTGTTATATTTATTTCAGGTGACAATATAGGGATTCAACAATTCCATATATTACCCAGTGTTCATCACAAGTGCACTCCCTAATCCCTATGACCTATTTCACCCATTCCCCTCATCCACCTTCCCTCTGGTAATCATCAGTTTGTTCTCTATAGTTAAGAGTCTGTTTCCTGGTTTCTCTCTCTCTCTCTCTATTTTTCTTTTGCTTGTTTGCTTTGTTTCTTCAATTCCGCATATGAATGAAATCATATAATATCCGTCTTCCTCTATTGACATGTTTTGCTTAGCATTATACTCAGTCTCATCCATGACATTGCAAATGGCAAGATTTCATTCTTTTTTATGGCTGAAAAATATTCTATTATATATATGTGTGTATATGTATATACACATCTTGTTTATCAATTCATCCATCAATGGACACTTGAGCTGCTTCCATAATTTGGCTGTCGTAAATAATTCTGTTATAAACATAGGCGCACAAGTATCCCCTTGAATTAGTGTTTTTGTGTTTTGGGGGTATATATTCAGTAGTGCAATTACTGGATCATAGGATAGTTCTATTTTTAACTTTTTGAGGAAACTCCGTACTGTTTTCCACAGCGGCTGCATCAGTTTGCATTCCTACCAACAGTGCACAAGGGTTCCTTTTTCTCCACATCCTCGCCAACACTTGTTGTTTTCTTGTTTTTTATTTTAGCCATTCTGATAGGTGTGAGGTGGTATTTCATTGTAGTTTTGATTTGCATTTCCCTGATGATGAGTGATGTTGAGTGTCTTTTCATGTGTCTGTTGGCCATCTGGATATGTTCTTTAGAGAAATGTCTGTTCATGCCTTCTGCCCATTTTGTAATTGGATTATTTTGGGGAGGGGTGATGAGTTGTACTAAGTTCTTCTTGTATTTTGGATACTAACCCTTTATCGGATTTGTCATTTGTAAATATCTTCTCCCATTCAGTAGGTTGTCTTTTAGTGTTGTTGATTGTTTCCTTCACTGTGCAGAAGCTTTCTATTTTGATGTCATCCCAATAGTTTGCTTTTGCTTTTGTTTCCCTTGCCTCAGGAGACCTATCTAGCAAAATATCGCTATGACCGACGTCAATCACTGCCTGTGCTCTCTTCTAGGATTTTAATGGTTTCAGGCCTCACATTTAAGTCCTTAATCCATTTTGAGTTTATTTTTGTGTATATGGTATAAGAAAATGGTCCAATTTCATTCTTTTGCATGTAGCTGTCTGGTATTCCCAACACCATTTGTTGAGGAGACGGTCTTGTCCATTGCATATTCTTGCGTCCTCTGTCAAAGATTAATTGACCACATAATCATGGACTTATTCTTGGGCTCTCTATTCTATTCCATTGATCTTTGTGTCTAGTTTTGTGCCAGCACCATACTGTTTGGATGATTGCAGCTTTGTAGTCTATCTTGATAACGGGGACTGTGCTGGTTCCAGTTTGTTTTTCCTTTTCAAATTGCTTTGGCTATTTGGGGTTTTCTGTGATTCCATACAAATTTTAGGATTATTTGTTCCCGTTGTGTGAAAAATGCTGGTGGCATTTTGATAGGGGTTGCATTAAATCTGTAGATTGCTTTGGGTAGTGTGAACATTTTAACAGTATTTATTCTTCCAGTCCATAGCACAGAATATCTTTCCACTTATTTGTGTTGTGTTCAGTTTCTTTCATCGATGTTTTATAGATCTCAGAGGTCTTTCACCTCCTTGGTTAAGTTTATTCCTAGGTACTTTATTATTTTTGGTGCAATTGTAAATGGGACTGTTTTCTTAATTTGTCTTTCTGCGCCTTCATTATTAGTATATAGAAATGCAACAGATTTCTATATGTTGCTTTTGTATCCTGCGACTTTACTGAATTCAATTTTCAGTTCCAGTAGTTTTTTGGTGGGCTCTTTAGAATTTTTTTCTATATGGTATCAGGTCATCTGCAAATAGTGAAAATTTTATTTCTTCCTTGCCTATTTGGATGACTTTTATTTCTTTTGTTGTCTGATTGCTGTGGCTAGGCCTTCCAGTACTATGTTGAATGAAAGTGGTGAGAGTGGATATCCTTATCTTGTTCCTGGCCTTAGGGGGAAAGCTGTCAGTTTTTCCCATTGAGTATGATGTTCGCTGTGGGTTTTTCATATATGGCCTTTATTATGTGAGGTATGTTCCCTCTACACCTACTTTGTTGAGGGTTTTTATCATGAAAGGATGTTGTACTTTGTCAAATGCCTTTTCTGTATCTATTGAAACGATCGTATGGTTCTTATCCTTTCTCTTATTGATGAGCTGTATCATGTTGATTGATCTGCAAATATTGAACTACCCTTGCATCCTGGGAATAAATCCCACTTGATCATGGTGAATGGTTGTTTTTTTTTTTTAATGTATTGTTGGATACAGTTTGCTAGTATTTTGTTGAGGATTTTTGCATCTCTGTTCTCAGAAATAATGGCCTGTAGTTCTCTTTTTTTGTGGTGTCTTTATCGGGTTTTGGTACAAGGGTAATACTGGCCTCATAGAACGAATTTGGAAGTTTTCCTTCCTCTTCTATTTTTTGGAATAGTTTGAGAAGAATAGGTATTAAGTCTTCTTTAAATGTTTGGTAGAATTCCCCTATGAAGCCATCTGGTCCTGGACTTTTGCTTGTTGGGAGTTTTTTGGTTACTGATTCAATTTCATTGCTGGTAATTGGTCTGTTCGAATTTTCTATTTCTTCCTGTTTCAGTTTTGGGAAGTCCAGGCAAGGGCGTATTGGAGAAGGCAGGTCTGCAGGAGGATGAGGGGGTGGGATGGATAGTGTTAACAAGTTAGTCAGTGAGTATTGGCACTGGGCTGGTCCCCACAGGTGTCCATGTGTCTAAGTTGGTGGGCTGGGGAAGGAATTGGCACCTGCCAGCTCCTCTATTCTTGAAAAAGTCTCCCAAGGATCCGAGATTAATAAACAAATCTTCTTGCATATACCAGGTGTTTTTCATACTGCTGCTTCTATCTGTATTTCTACAGGGCTGTTTGTTGTGGTATCTCTTTAAGGGCAGGGACTCAGTTTCCTATCACCTCCTGGCTCTCCCAGAGCTGATCTTGCTGATTTTTAAAGTTCCAGGTGTTAAGCCCCACTGATTGTAAGAACTTGTGAAATTCAGGCCTTCTGGTTTTTATGTGGATTTCTCGTGCCTGGGGTACTTAGTATGAGGGTCTAGTCTTCTCCCTCTGCATGCCTGCGGTGTCCCTCCCTCCTGAGGATAGTCCCTATTTAGCTCTCTGCCCTTCCTACCCTCTTTGATGTGGCCTCTTGTCTACATTTAGCTGTAAAGACTGTTCTACCAGTTTGCGTCGTTTTCTGGGTTGTTTACACTGATGCGTGAGTTATCTAGTTGTTATCTATGGGATGAGGTGAGCTTAGGGTCCTCCTATTCTTCCATTTTCCCTGAAAGTCCCCTAAATTTTATGAAACATGTAAAAAGGAATTAACACCAATTCTACTCAAACTCTTCCCCCAAAAAAATAGAAGAAAAGGGAACATATTATAACACATCCTGTGAGGCCAGAATTATTCTGATGCCAAAGTCAGACAAAGATACTGTAAGAAAACCTAGAAATCCTTGGGAATAAAGACCCTCCCCCCAATTCAGAATAGGTAAATCCATAGAGATTGGAAGATTAGAAATTACCAGGCATTGGTTGGGGGTTGGGAGGAGATGAAGAGTGATTACTTAATGGATATGACATATTTTTAAGGCATAATGAAAAATATTTGAAAATAGCTAGAGCTCATAGTTGTACAACCTTGTGAATATCATAAATACCACTGAACTATATACTTTAAAGCAGTTAATTGTATGTTACTGAATTTCATCTCAGTAAAAATACAAGAACATGTAGGATAGTAGAAAATTGTTGTGGCTATTTTCAGAATATGCACACACACACACACACACACACATACACATGATTAATATAGATAATCTGCAGTTAGATAAACTCTCAGATAATCATGGGTAGATTACTTTTAAGGAGTAACAACTTTATTTAGGAACTCAACTGCCCAAATACTTCCTTAGACTGAAGATGGTATTCTGAGCTTGCTTCTTTCTTCCTGTTATGATGTATGACTAGCTGAATCCCAGGAGTAACTAGTCTCACCCAGGAGGCTAGTCTTATTTGGAGGACTGAGACTGGTGGCTCTCTACAGGATGTGTTCACTATAGGTGACAAAGACCTTATGCTGGATTTGATATGGCATTGCTCACCTAAGATCCCTTCTTCCTTTTAAAGCTGGGCAGCTTTGTTTCACAGATGTTTTGAGATGTGACAGCCTGAATCTGCCACAGAAATGCGAACACCTGCAAGAGATAAATTCTCTGGGAAGAAGAAACTTAGCTCCCCTGGAGATTATAAACCTCAGCCAGCTGCTACAGTTCTTCCCAAGATGGTTTATTAGAAAAATGGCATGATCTGGAGATGGCTTATCCAAATGGCATAAACTGTTCATATCCAAATTTGAGACTGGCCCTTTTGCCCACGAAACTTAAAGCTTGCTGTGTCTCCCAGATTGCAGTGAAAAATTATTCTCAAGAGCTGAGCTCTACAGGTAAAACAATTTCTTTGGCTGAGACAGTTCCCCAGATATTGATGTTTGGTGTGGACCCAGTACATCTTCTAGGACTTGGATGACCCTTGGGGTCCTGGGCCCTATTTTGTACTGAGGACCTTCTCCTCCTTCTCCTGAATCAATCAGTCACCAGCTATAATTCCTTCCTGCCTGCCTAGACACACCCTTCCTCACTCTCTCCCTTTTCTTCTTGCTTGTCTTTGTCTTAAGCAACTTTACAAAAGAAAAGAACAAGTAAATGCTAAGATGTTTACATTGGTCCCCAAATTATTTCAACCAGTAATCAGTTTTGCATGGTTGTCATGTGTGTCAATATTATTTTATTATACTTTCCTTGTTTACTATTTCAGTCACAAATTTTTAATCAGGACATTTATTTAAGTAGCTAGGGGGATATGAAAGAGCAGCTTTTCCCCAAAACTATCCCATAGACATTAAAGGGATATTTGAGAAAATGGAGATCTGAGATCAAATAAGTTCCGGAGGCACTGGATTAAGTAAAATTTACCATGCTTTTTTTTTTTAATCATAAGATTTCTCAGAATACTCAATATGTGTTAAGTTTCAAAATGTGGGATTTGAAATATTCTTCAAATTTATTTACTCCAGATACCTTTTTCTGTGAGGCATTGATAACAGGACTACCTTTGAAGAATAGTAGTTTAAAAAATTTTTTGTCACATACTCCCTAAAAGAATTTTAAAACTGCTCATTACATAGTTTTAGTTGACATTTTAAAATTTCACATAAGTTGGGTGCCTGGGTGGCTCAGTCAGTTAAGCGGCTGACTTCAGCTCAGGTCATGATCTCAGGGTCCTGGGATCAAGTTCCACGTCAGGCTCCCTGCTCAGTGGGGAGTCTACTTCTCCTTCTGCCCCTCCCCCCTTGTCCCGCTTGCTCTCTCTCTATCAAATAAATAAATAAATCTTTAAAATAAAATTTCACATAAGTTTAAATACTTGCATTGAGGCACATATTAAACATTAAAAATAAAATGTATCCATCTTTTTAGAGTATATAATGGAATTGCAAAACTATAACAATTTGATACTCACGAACATACATTATTAAAAAAATGAACGAAGTAATTTTTTTCTTCTTGAACCTGTATTTCCAATTCAGTTTCTCTATAGCTTTTTATCCTCAGACTATAAGTTATGATTGGAAGTGTCTTTTTGAATATCCTACCATATAAAACAAATGTATGGAAACTGAAATTTTACATTTCAATGTAATCATAATACTCTATGCATTAATTTTTCTTACAGATTGAGTTTGCATTATAATTACTATTTTAGAACATGATCGATCAAAACAACATAACTATATTATCAATTCCAACACATAATGAAACATTAAAGGCAGAATTTATTGGACATAAATCTCTAATTCAGATGCATCACGATCAAACATTTCTTAAGCATTTAATGAAAGGTAAACATTGCCAAGAGCTAGCATATTATTTCTTTTTTGCTATTAGGAGGTTAAAAAGGTTATAATTTTATAAAATAAAGTTGAAGATCCATGTAATTTGAGTTATTATTTCATAATAAAAAGTTTTTACCAAATCTAAAAGAAATTACATAACAATTTTGAATGAATCATGAAAACTTTGGTACTCCCAAAAAACATTTTAGCTACATTTAAAATAATCAGTAGCACTGACCTCTACTTCTCTGGCTATTTGACCACACATTTCCTTCCAGATAAAGTCACATCCGAGGGATGAAAACAGATAAAAGGTGGAAAGAGTAGGTTATATGTACATATGAAATTAAATTTTTCTTGATAATGAGTGTGTCTTAGACTGCTTTCTCTACTTTGCCCTAAAGGGATTTTCAAGAGAGAAAATAGTGCTTTAGCAGTCGTGAGGGGCTGGGGGCAGGGTGGTTGAAAAAGCAAAGTTGCAACATGGAGATTGTTACTACTCTTGCCATCTCGCTGTGCTGTATGCCTCAGTTCACACACGGCTACTTCATGGTTCACAAAGGTATGTATAGGCAGGGGCTTCCAGGTTTGTGGGAAATTGATTGGTTATTAAAGGAGGTTTCACCTTTGTTTTATACCTCGAAGCTCTCTCATCCAGAGCAATGATGCATGGTAAAATTTAAGATGGTGAATATACTTAAAACGGGAGAGGGGGGGTAAAGAATGGGCTCAAATGAAAACAAGCATCAACTTAATATAACTTAATATAAACTGCTATTTGCATAAGATGTTGTATACAAACCTAAAGATAACCACAGATCAAAAACCAGTAATAGATATGCAAAGAATAAAGAGAAAGAATCCAAGTATATCACTAAAGAAAACCAACAAACCACAAATGAGAGCAAGAAAGGATCAGACAAAAACTATAGACTATAAACAACCACAAAACAAGTAACAAAATGGCAATATACATATCTAGCAATAATTACTTTATTGGTTTTTTTAATCAATCGTTACTTTGTAAATGTACTAAATGCTCCAATCAAAAGACATAGGGTGACAGAGTGGATAAAAAAACAAGACCCATCTCTATGCTGCCTGCAGGAGACATTTTAGACCTAAAGACACCTGCAGATTGAAAGCAAGGGGATGGAGAAACAATTATCATGCAAATGGTGTCAAAAGAAAGCTGGGGTAGTAATACTATATTGGACAAAATAGACTTCAAAACAAAGACTAACGAGACAAAAAAGGACACTACATAATCATAAAGGGAATAATCCAACAAGAAGATATAAAAATTGTAAATATTTATGCACCCAATATGGGAGCATGCAAATACATAATAAAAGCTAATAACAAACATTAAGGAAAGAATTGATAGTAATACAATAATAGTAGGGGACTTTAACCCCACTTGCATCAATGGACAGATCATCTAAACAGGATATCAATAAGGAGACGGTGGCTTTGAATGACACACTGGACCAGGTGGATTTAACAGGTATGTTCAGAATGTTCCATCCTAAAACAGCACAATACACATTCTTCTGAAGCACAGATGGAACATTCTCCAGAATAGATCACATATTAGGCCACAGTACAAGTCTCAACAAATTCAAAAAGATGAAAGGAATACCATGCATCCTTTCTGACCACAACACTATGACACTAGAAATCAACCACAAGAAAAAAAATCTGGAAAACCACAAATACATGGAAGTTAACATGCTACCAAACAATGAATAGGTCAACAAAGAAATCAAAGAAGAAATAATAAAATTACGCGGAAACAAATGAAAGTGAAGACAAAGCAGTCAAAAACCTTTGGTATGCACAAACAGTTCTAAGAGGGAAGTTTTATAGCAATATAGGCCTACCTTAAGAAGCAAGAAAAATCTCAAACAATCAAACCTAATACCTAAAGGAGTTAGAAAAAAAAAAAAGCCCAAAACTAGAAGAAGGACGTAATAAAGATTGGAGCAGAAATGAATAAATTTGGGGGAGGGGGGCGGGAAGAATAGATTAATGAAACCAGGAACTGTTTTTTCTAAAAAGAATCAACAAAATTGACAAATCTCTACCCAGACTCATACAAAGAGAGAAGAAGGAAGGAAGGAAGGAAGGAAGGAAGGAAGGAAGGAAGGAAGGAAAGAAAGAAAGAAAGAAAGAAAGAAAGAAAGAAAGAAAGAGAAAGGATTCAGAAATCACAGATAAAGAAGAAATAACAACCAACACCACAGAAATACAAACAATTGTAAAAGAATATTATGAAGAACTATATGACAATAAATTGGACAACCTAGAAGAAATGAATAAATTTCTAGAAACAAATAATCTACCAGAACTGAAACAGGAAGAAATAGAAAATTCAAACAGACCAGTTACCAGCAATGAAATTGAATCCGTAACCAAAAAACTCCCAACAAGCAAAAGTCCAGGACCAGATGGCTTCATAGGGGAATTCTACCAAACATTTAAAGAAGACTTAATACCTATTCTTCTCAAACTATTCCAAAAAATAGAAGAGGAAGGAAAACTTCCAAATTCGTTCTATGAGGCCAGTATTACCCTTGTACCAAAACCCGATAAAGACACCACAAAAAAAGAGAACTACAGGCCATTATTTCTGAGAACAGAGATGCAAAAATCCTCAACAAAATTCTAGCAAACTGTATCCAACAATACATTAAAAAAAAAAAAAAACCATTCACCATGATCAAGTGGGATTTATTCCCAGGATGCAAGGGTGGTTCAATATTTGCAGATCAATCAACATGATACAGCTCATCAATAAGAGAAAGGATAAGAACCATACGATCGTTTCAATAGATACAGAAAAGGCATTTGACAAAGTACAACATCCTTTCATGATAAAAACCCTCAACAAAGTAGGTGTAGAGGGAACATACCTCACATAATAAAGGCCATATATGAAAAACCCACAGCGAACATTCATACTCAATGGGAAAAACTGACAGCTTTCCCCTAAGGCCAGGAGCAAGATAAGGATATCCACTCTCACCACTTTTTCATTCAACATAGTACTGGAAGGCCTAGCCACAGCAATCAGACAACAAAGAAATAAAAGTCATCCAAATAGGCAAGGAAGAAATAAAATTTTTCACTATTTGCAGATGACCTGATACCATAGAAAAAAATTCTAAAGAGCCCCAAAAACTACTAGAACTGAAAATTGAATCAGTAAAGTCGCAGGATACAAAAGCAACATATAGAAATCTGTTGCATTTCTATATACTAATAATGAAGGCGCAGAAAGACAAATTAAGAAAACAGTCCCATTTACAATTGCACCAAAAATAATAAAGTACCTAGAATAAACTTAACCAAGGAGGTGAAAGACCTCTGAGATCTATAAAACATCGATGAAGAAACTGAACACAACACAAATAAGTGGAAAGATATTCTGTGCTATGGACTGGAAAGAATAAATACTGTTAAAATGTTCACACTACCCAAAGAATCTACAGATTTAATGTAGCCTATCAAAAATGCCACCAGCATTTTTACACAACGGAACAAATAATCCTAAAATTTGTATGGAATCACAGAAAACCCCAAATAGCCAAAGCAATTTGAAAAGGAAAAACAAACTGAACCAGCACAGTCCCTATCAAGATAGACTACAAAGCTGCAATCATCCAAACAGTATGGTGCTGGCACAAAACTAGACACAAAGATCAATGGAATAGAATAGAGAGCCCAAGAATAAGTCCATGATTATGTGGTCAATTAATCTTTGACAGAGGACGCAAGAATATGCAATGGACAAGACCGCTCTCCTCAACAAATGGTGTTGGGAATACCAGACAGCTACATGCAAAAGAATGAAATTGGACCATTTTCTTATACCATATACACACAAAAATAAACTCAAAATGGATTAAGGACTTAAATGTGAGGCCTGAAACCATTAAAACTCTAGAAGAGAGCACAGGCAGTGATTGACGCCGGGTCATAGCGATATTTTGTAGATAGGTCTCCTGAGGCAAGGGAAACAAAAGCAAAAGCAAACTATTGGGATGACATCAAAATAGAAAGCTTCTGTGCACATGGAAGGAAACAATCAACAACACTAAAAGGCAACCTACTGAATGGGAGAAGATATTTACAAATGACAAATCCGATAAAGGGTTAGTATCCAAAATACAAGAAGAACTTAATACAACTCATCACCCCTCCCCAAAATAATCCAATTACAAAATGGGCAGAAGGCATGAACAGACATTTCTCTAAAGAAGACATCCAGATGGCCAACAGACACATGAAAAGACACTCAACATCACTCATCATCAGGGAAATGCAAATCAAAACTACAATGAAATACCACCTAACACCTATCAGAATGGCTAAAATAAAAAACAGAAGAAAACAACAAGTGTTGGCGAGGATGTGGAGAAAAAGGAACCCTTGTGCACTGTTGGTAGGAATGCAAACTGATGCAGCCGCTAGAGAAACAGTACGGAGTTTCCTCAAAAAGTTAAAAATAGAACTATCCTATGATCCAGTAATTGCACTACTGAATATATACCCCCAAAACACAAAAACACTAATTCAAGGGGATACTTGTGCGCCTATGTTTATAACAGAATTATTTACGACAGCCAAATTATGGAAGCAGCTCAAGTGTCCATTGATGGATGAATGGATAAACTATATATATATATATATGTATATATATATATATACACATACATACACACCACACACACACATATATATATATATATATATATAATGGAACATTTTATATATATATATATGAAATATATATATATAATAGAATATTTTTCAGCCATAAAAAAGAATGAAATCTTGTCATTTGCAACCACATGGAGGAGACTGAGGGTGTAATGCTAAGCGAAATATGTCAATTAGAGGAACACAGATATCATATGATTTCACTCATATGTGGAATTGAAGAAACAAAACAAAGAAAAAAGAAACAAATGAAAAAACAGACTCTTAAATATGAAGAACAAACCGATAGTTATCAGAGGGGAGGTGGGTGGAGGGATGAGTGAAACAGGTGAAGGAGATTAAAAATACACTTATCTTGATTAGCACTGAGTACTACAGAATCACTGAATCACTATATTATACACCTGAAACTAGTATAACACTGTAGGTAAGTACACTCAAATTAAAAAATTTTTAAATGATTAAAAAATGTTTGGTAGAATTCACTAAAGTAGTGGTTCTGTGGTTTTCTTTGTTGGGAGGTTTTTGATTATTGATTCAATTTCCCTACTTGCTATAAGTCTGTTTAGAGTTTCTATTCCTTCTTCAGTCAGCTTTGGCAATTTGTGGGTTTCTAGGTATTTTTCTAATTTGTTGGCATAAAACTGTATGTAATATTTTCTTTTCATCTTTTTAAATTCTATAGGGTCAATAGTAATGTCCTCACACTGCTGATTTTAGTCATGTCTTCTTTCTTTTTTTTCTTAGTTTAGCTAAAGGTTTGCCAATTTTTTTGATCTTTTCAAAGAACTTACTTTTGGTTTTGTTGATTACCTTGGTTGTTTTTCTAGTATCTGTTTCATTTATCTCCATAGTAAACTTTATTATTTTGTTCCTTCTATTGGCATAGGGTTTAATTTGTTCTTCTTTTCCAATTCTTTAAGACCTGCCTTTTGCAACGAGACTTCATTGTCCCTTCATCAAGAGCGGGGCTCTATTTCCTCTTATCTGAATGGCGGTGTCCCCATGACCCATTTTGACCAAGAAAATGTGGTATAAGTTATGCTGGGTACCTTCAAAGGCAAGGCCTTAAGCTATTTGCAGCCTGCATCTCCTTCTTGAAATCTAGCCTCCGTGCTGTGAGGAAGTCCAAGTAGCCTTATGGAGAAGCCCACATGGAGAACTAATGAACCCACTGAGCTTCCAGCAGCCAACTAGCACCCACACTACAGTGAGGCCATTTTGAACCTTCCGGCCATCCCAGAGCCTCAGCAGATGCCATGTGAAATAGTATTGCTTGACCAAATCACAGAATTGTGAGAAATGATAAATGTTTATTTTTAGCCACAAAGCTTAGGGATGGCTTATTACATGATCATGGATAACTGAAATAGTAACCCCAGTCCTTCTCCTCCTACTACTCACCAGGGTCCCCTGAGCCATAAGGTTCAGGGAAGGGGATTGGGAGGGGAGGGAAGATGGCTTCAAGTACTCCACATGAGTTCTTCACATGTACTCAAGGTGATTGAACACTTCTGAATATGAGAAATGCTTTTGGATTCCCTGTGAAATTCATCGTGTCTGAAAACTGCAAAGGCAGCAGAGCTAGGCAGTCTTGAGTTCAAAAGCTACGTCTGCTGTTTGGTGATGACCTTCAGCAAAACATTTCCAGTCTCTGAAACCTGGTAGGAATAGGGGTTGAATGGGCCAAGCATACTAGTCCCTCAAAGAATGTTCAATGCTGCTCTTGCTACGGTTTCTCCACCTCCTTCTATACCCCGCCTACAACATAACAGGAGTGCCGCAAGACAGATGAAAGTGGGTATGTTAAATTTTCAGATGATTTCATCTTATTTACTAGTCCTAAACCTAGGAAACTGAAGGAGGGACAAACTGCCTCAATAACCTGGGGAAAATTTTTGTGAGATATTTGGAAATAGAGGAGACCTGTTGGAACATCATGGAATCAGCTAGATGAATCATGAAATATAAATTTAAGATTCTAGTTTTTTATCTTGAAAGTGATGAAACTGCAAATTATTTTTCAAGATTAAAAAAATCAAAGACTAACTGCACTGGAATTAAAATGTTTTTTAAAAATTGGGGCGCCTGGGTGGCACAGCGGTTAAGCGTCTGCCTTCGGCTCAGGGCGTGATCCTGGCGTTATGGGATCGAGCCCCACATCAGGCTCCTCCGTTGTGAGCCTGCTTCTTCCTCTCCCACTCCCCCTGCTTGTGTTCCCGCTCTCACTGGCTGTCTCTATCTCTGTCAAATAAATAAATAAATAAATAAATAAAATCTTAAAAAAAAATGTTTTTTAAAAATTCAAAGAAAAAACAGTCTGTAAACTGTGACATGGAGGATTACATTACATAACCTCCTGCCCTCACCACACTTGACCAACACCCCATATATATATATATATATATATATTTATATGCTTGTATGCATGTATGCCTTGTGCACACATGTACATATGTACAATGTATACGTGTGTGGATCTTTATGTGTGTCTTCATGCATGTGTGCATTATGGATGTATATTTTACACTGCCCTAGGCCCAAAGTTCTGGTTAGTCATAGAAGTTCAAGAGTGAGAAAAGTTAACCCTGCCCTATCTCTGCCATGCACTCAGTATACAACCTTTACAGCAGATGTCTTTGGGGTGCCAGCACAGCTCACACAGTGTACTATTCGGTCCCATCTCTCATCCCCACATGCAGCCAAGTTTCTATTATGTGACGCCCCTGCCTAACACAACAGCCAATTCAGCTAAATGGGACAACTGACCCACAGTGGACCAATCAGATTCTTTCTTCCAGGAACCTGGATTAGGGATTGAAGAGAGCTGGCTGGTTTCTTTATATGACTGGAATTAGAATGCAGATGTGAGCATTCTCTGAGCAACAGAGAACCAGGGCCAAGAACACCAAGCAGATACCAAGAAGTGCAGCAAAGAGAGAATTCCTGAGTTCTCCATGGCCTTCTATAGCCTCATCTCCAGACCAGGGATTCCATGGAATATCCCTGAATCCTTATAATAAATTCTATTTATTTGTCTGTTTGAAGTAACTGAGATTAGTTGCTGCTTCTAACCAAAATTCCTTACAAGTCACTTACCTTCATTATGTTTCCATTTCTTCACTAACAAAATAAGGACATTTGACCAGATATGTTCCTAGCTCTATTTTACATTAATGGCACCTTCCTGGAGCCTGCCTCCAGGATGAGGATAGGATTTTGCTTCCTTTGGCAGAGAGGTGGGAAAAGACTACTGCAATATTTTACTGTGTAAGTCAGCTCTCTGGAAGTTACACAAAAAGTAAAAGCTCACTTCCTCCAGAGCATGCCACCTAGACAGAGTTCGTCTCTATATATACTAGATAAATGCTATGTTCACTAAGAGAAAGAGAAATAAAAATGTCTGAGCAGACAGGAATCTTTGCAAACAGAATCTGGATAGAATATTCCTTCCCACATGAGAATTCGGGGTATGACCCCATAAACATAAAAACTTTCTCGTCTCTATATCCTTTATATACTTTAAATTATGAAGTCCTATAAATTATATAATACATACTTGAATTATATACTTATATTGTTAAGTATGATTTTATGATCATAAATCTTGTCTTTCTAATTAGATTAAATATTCTCCCAGAGTAGAGGTCAAAATGTATATTTCATGTTGTGAATCCCTATTGAGCCTAGCCCCCAGGTAGTTATTCTTGAAAAACATGCAATTAAATTGCATTCACCAGCCAAATAAAGCATTGCTTAAAGATGCTCTTACCTCATCGAGGTTCTTAAGATAAATGTATGCCATTTCCTGGCTGAAGGGACAATTGATTGAATAAATGAATGATGCCAACAAATATTCATTGAGCTCATGCTTAGTATCAGAAAAAGTCCACCCACTCACTCCACCCCAAGCACCCACAGCTCAGCTCTGCAAACAGAGAACAAGGAAATGGAGGCAAGCTGTTCTTCCATTCTTACTGACAGAGGTTTATCGAATGTGTCCCAGAAGAATAGTTTGCACCCAGTAGATGCTGTGTAATCCAGGTCACTAGAGAAACAGATGTGATCAAATGTGCAAGCATATATTAGGGGAAATGTCCATGTAAGAGAAAATAGGAAAGAAGCTGAAAAGTGTTGGGAGACCCATGAGACCATGATGCCAGTGTGACTCTGAGTGGAGGAAAGCAGGAGGAAAGGCAGGAGGAAAAGTCTGCTGGATTGCCATGGAGTATGAGGAAGGTTGGACAAAGCCAGAGGAATTCTATAGCTCCCAGGAACAGACCTGCCTTGATATTGTGCCCAGCTCAGTCACTGCCTGAGAGCAGCCCATGGGAGGCATGGTCTCAGTGCAAATCCAATGAATTTCAATGTAGAGCAGCTGAGGTCCCTGATTGATTACCCCCCACCCCACAACTGCTCTCTGACTCACAACATTGGAATGCTCATATTTTTGCTGCATTGAATTGATGATTTTACCTGAAAGAGCCACATCCTCTTCTTTTCTTACCATGTCCATTCTCACCATGATAGAAGAGACTACAGATCTCAGGAGGAAAGCAACCCTAGTCATTCAATTTTACAGTCTGGAAATCCCCATTAAGAAGTCCATTAGGAAGCCTTCAGGATCCATGCTTTTTCCAATCTCAGAAAGTTCAGATCACCTGACAAACACTCATTTCCACACTATAGCCCAAGATTTTTCTCCAAAAAATATAGGGTATAATAGAAGTATATGTATTTGTGAGAGAGAGACAGACAACTGGCCTATTGAGAATTTGCTCTAGCTAAGCTTTGACTGTGACTATTTCAGTACTTACCCTCTTTTGATTAAGATGAAAAAGCAGAGATAACGCAGCCAAATTCACTTAATATCAAGTCATTAATATAAAATCTATTTCGTGGATTTTTTTCCTTCAGACTCCAAGCAATTTGGCAAAATTACAATACAACTAGCCAAACACTCACTGACATCAAAACACCCTCAAGATTAGTGCAAAGTAAAAAAAAAAAAAAACAAACAAACCATTGCTTTCTGGGACTAAAAATTACTTGCTATCAACCAAAGCAAACAAAATTTAATTATTTTAATAGATTAAAACTTGACATTTTGTTCTTTTCTTGGTGTGTTGGTTACACACAACAGAACTGTTTGAGCAGACCAGAATAACAATATCATTTCTATAGAATTATAGGGCTAAGAACTTGCCCCTGCTTCCATGGTATCATTTTCTTCTACTTTTATTTTTAGAAAACTATATTTACATTACTCTGGAAGAAAGAATCTAATTTAAAAATGACGTTTTTCTAGTAGTTCTTAGTAGATTAAGCCACACTTGCAAGTGGCTTAGAAATAATAAGTTTAATAATATTTGCAAAAGACCTATCTTTGACTGGAAAACTAGACCCATTTTGTGTTCATATCTTATATTCCTACATAGCCATGGCAAGAAAAGGAAATTTTGTTCAAGAAAAAGTTATTTGGCTATTTTCCTTAGACCTGCATGCTCAAGTCTAATATGGTCCAACTCAAAGGACTACAAGAAGCCAAAGGTAAATTTGTATATATAGCTTAATTAGCTTTAAAAATTACCTTTTGTTCAGAATGCTCACTGAGAACAGGGAAAACCTCTTCCCAATTGTATAATTGCTCTCCTTTAGCATTTTCTTCTTGAATATTCTTTCATTCAGCTATTCCTTCCAACATTTGCCAATTGCCATGTGCCCATCATTCTGATAGGGTCTGTAGAGGAAATAAAATATAGGAAACACAGCTTTACTCTCACAAAATGATCAATTTAGTTGGAGAAATAACACATGTACATACATCCCTGCAACACGTGATGATTATAATCAGTGAAATGGAGGTTTAAGGCTAAGAAAGAGACATTTTAGCCTCAATGCTTGGATGGCATTTGGGACAGAGGTTGTGAAAGGATGTGTCTGAGATGAAAGAAGACCAAGAATATGCCTGAAAATGAGAAAACTATGAGACAGAGAGGAAAGAAAATAGAAAGCATGACTGGTTCTGTTAAAAGCAAGGACCATTTAGGGGAGTAGAGAGATACAAACTGGAAAGGTAGAAGGGGCCAGACTGGAGGATTTTTAATACCAGCCAAAGAAGTCACTAAATACCGGCTGGGAAGGTAACAAGGAATCACTAAAAGCTCTAACAGAGAAGTGACATAAAAATTTTTAGGAAGGTGTTAATCTGGTGGTGATGCACAGATTCCTATAAGAGGCAAAAACAAGAAACTAGAAACCAGAAGGGTATCACAAGAATCAGAGCATGAAGCAAGGGGAGCAAGTTAGGATCATGGCAGTGGGAATGGAAAAGTGGGGTTCAAAGGAAGAGCCACTAAAGAAGAATTGACAGGATGTGCTCAAGCAAATGGATGAAGATGGCAAGAGAGATGAACTTGAAGATGACCCCATTCTAAGCCTGGGTGATGGAAAATGACTCTGCAACCAACAAAAATAAAAATATTAAAGACAGAGAAATGCTGGTATGGATAGAAGGAATGTAGAGGGAAAGTAAAAACACTAAGTTTAACCTTAATCACATGGAGTTTATAGTGTGAATAGTATGTCCATAGTCACTTGGTGGGAATATGGGACTATAGTTCAGGATACAAGTTATGGGCCTGTGATTGTAACTTAGGAGTGAGGGGGAGGGTCATTTCACAGGCTCCTATGGAAGTAGACAATATAGACAAGAGAGGAGAGGAGTGTGTAGGGGAGTAAGACAAGTACAGAAAAGAGAGTTCAAGATAGAACTTTGGGAAGTGTCTCCCCTTGAAGGTGTACCTTCCTCTCATATGTTTGGGGAAGGGAGTATGTGCAGTGTGGTTGGCCCTCCATTATCATATCCTCCCCTCAGTACTACGTTGGAGTGCTCACGCAGCTCTTCATCACTTAGACCTTCCTCAATAATTACACCTGGATGTGGTGGTGATGGTGCAGAGATGTCACATGTCTCCTTTCTGGGGTATCCTTTATTTATCCATAAAACCACTGTGGGGCATGCTGAAAGCTTTATTAAAGTTTTGGGAATACTTACAGGAAATGATAATGAAGGAAAAAAGAAAACTTACGTCTTTATGCTAAATAGATCATTACATCCCAGAATCCTAGAGGAAAGGAAAAATGTTACCCCTTTCACAGGGTACATTGACTTCCTAGTCTTATTTTCATGACTTGAAACCTACCCCTTCTATTTCTCTCCTTAAACAAAAGCACATTTTACTTTTCTTTTTCTTCAGAGAATTCACTAGGCCCAGAATAGAGGTGTGAGATTCTCTACCACTGGATTATATCCTTGTTCCATAATGTCACACAATCCAGGGATCACAGGAAGATACTAGGACATTTACCAGAATGTGAGCTAGTCAATTTAGGATGACAACAAAGGTGGCTTCAGGAGAACAGTCCATAGAGGGCTTTCCCACTCCAAGTTCAGTCCCTGTTCAAGTATCTTCCCGGTGGGAGCTGAGGATAGCTCTCTAAATTGTCCTACAGATAACATGAAAGCACAACCTCACATGGCTTTTTCAAGGACAAACAATAATTCTCAGAGACAATGTAGTCTAAATACACATTAAGGAAGAGAAACATTTTCCTAAAGGTAATACAACCTGCAAAAATTTCCCCAGTTTATCACTGAAATAGCTTTTTACATTGCTAAGCAAAACAACTTTTGCCCATTTTTACTCTCCTACTCTAGGACATGCCTAAGGCCCACCTGTGAAAAACTTGGCTTTCTAACAATAGAACCATTTATCTGCCCCAAAGACCTTGCAGGAACTCTGAAATTATATTTGTCTTATAAGGAATGTGAGAAAAGCAGCCAGCTACAGTATGGCAGAGGCATAATAGTCAGAAATGTAAAAGAGTAAGGAAACTAGAATTACAATTTAGGCCAAGGGAAAAAGATTTAGGGAGAAGTAGGCCATAGTTTCAGGAGCTCCAAAGAAATCAACATAGAAGAAAATGACAAAGAGTCACTGCCAACCTAGATGTCATTGATAAACATCTATAAAGGAGTTTCAAGAGAATGTTATGGGGGGTGGAGTAGAAACCACAGGAGTTTTCTCTTCAGGAAAGGATATCCATGTAAAGAAGGGAAAAGAGGACGTGACAGCTTAAGACAGAAGGAGATTGAGGGTGAAGTTTTATTTAGGTGAGGAATACCTGGAAATGGTTATATGCAAATAGGAGAGATTGAAGACAGCCTTGTCTCTAGTTGATGAAGCAAGGTGAGATGGAAAATGGGAAAGACAGGAGGTAGAAAGCTGAAGCTATGGTGACAAGAGTTGACTGATTTTATTTTGAGAAAAAAAGTAGACAAAAATATAGAAAGATACAGAAACAAACAGTCAAATAATTAAAAAAAAAAAAACAGTACTGAAGTAGAGAGGAGGGCGCTGAGAAAGATTTCCTCTCTCAGTTGAACAAAAAGCCAAACCACCTGTTGGAACGGATGAACTGAAGTTGGAGCTGAAGTTGGCTCAGAAGTTTGAAAGTTGTGGTAGAGAGCTAATGGTTCCTATATGGAACTTGAGAGGAAGCAACAAAAAGAGTAGAAGAAAAAACCACCAGATTTCCTTTCCAGATAATTTAGACCAAACTTCACAATGAGTACAATTAGAAAAGCTAAAAAAATATAAAAAGCTACTACTTGATGGTGATAAAAAGCAGTAAAAATTACCCTGGTAGCCTCAGGAGATAATCCAGAGAGGTAAGTTTGATATTTGAATTCTTTTCCCCTTTGAGGGTGTTTGCTAGTTCCTGGAGAGGCATCTGAGCAGTGTTCTTGGCAGCCTCATGTGGTTAGAAGGATAAAAGTAGGATCCCAGAGCCCATGAAGATTAGGAGGGAGAAGGATCCCTAATGAATTTGCTGTGCTGTAAGTTGACTCTCCACAGGACCATAACCTGGGAAAACTAGAAGCAAACTAAGACCAGCAAAAATTACAACCCAGCCTCAAACCATCTCAATTCCTAAAAGTGCATAATGTGATCCTGGATCGCTAGATCTTCCTAGGAAACTGCTGGAACCAAGTATAGATCTTTTATGGGGGAAAAAATGTTATTGTAGCCCTCAAAATTTTTCCACAAACAAGTATTCAAATATTGTGTCTAGCACACAATTAAAATAACCAGACATACCAAGTATCAATTGATAATTAATGGTTAAACAAAATGTTTACTATTTGGGGATATTATTTAGCCTCAAAAAGGAAGGAAATTCTAACACATGCTATAACATGGATGAAACTTGAGAACATTATAGTAAGTAAAATAAACCAATCACAAAAAGACAAATACTATGTATATGATTCTACTTACATGAGGTACCTAGAGTAGTCAAATTCATAGAGACATGGCAGTTGCCAGGAGCTGACAGGACTGGGGAAATAAAGAGTTGTTGCTTAATGGGTATAGAATTGCAGTTTTGGGGCACCTGGGTGGCTCAGTCATTAAGCATCTACCCTCAGCTCAGGGAGTGATCCCAGGTCCCTGGGATCGAGCCCCGCATCGGGCTCCCCACTCAGCGGAAGACTGCTTCTTCCTCTCCCACTCCCCCTCCTTGTGTTCCCTCTCTTGCTGGCTGTCTCTCTCTCTACGTCAAGTAAAATAAAATAAAATCTTAAAAAAAAAAAAGAATTGCAGTTTTGTAAGATGTAAAGAGTTCTGGAGATGGATGGTGGTGATAATTGCACGATATGAATGTACTTAATACCACTGACTGTACACTTAAAAATGGTTAAGATAGTAAATTTTTTGTTAGT
Organism: Ursus maritimus; assembly: GCF_017311325.1. NCBI lineage: Eukaryota > Metazoa > Chordata > Mammalia > Carnivora > Ursidae > Ursus > Ursus maritimus. The sequence continues at coordinate 78,063,529 of NW_024426774.1, forward strand.
GTATTTTACTACAATAAGAAATTTAGAAAAATGAAGAAATAAATAAATCAAAAATGAGGGAGAAATTAAGACATTCTCAGATAATCAAAAGCTATGAGACTTCATTGCTGCCTAGACCTGTCCTGTAAGAAATGCTAAAGGGTGTCCTTCTGGTTGAATTGAAAAGAAACTAGACAGTTACTTGAAGCTGTAAGAAGAAATAAAGATCTCTAGTGAAGGTAAATACATGGATAATTATAAAGTCTAGTATTATTATAATTATGGTATGTAACTCCACCTTTTTAAAACATGGTTTAAAGGACAAGTTCATAAAAAACATTATTGACCATATAACATGTAAAGATGTAATCTGTGACATCTAATAACAGAAAGAGGGAAGGGAGCTACATGCAAGTTTTGTGTGCTATTGAATATAAACTGTTATATTCAACTCAAATTAGAGTGTTATAACCTTAGGATGTTAAATGTAATCCCTATGGTAACCACAAAGAAAACAGCTATAGAATATACAATTAAGGAAATGAGAAGGGAACTCACTAAAAAAAATCAACTAAACACAAAAGAAGGCAGTAACAGAGGAAGTGAGGGACAAAAAAGTATAAGGCATACAGAAAACAAACAGCAAAATGACAAAACTAAATGAATCCCTCCTTATCAGTAATTACTTTAAATGTAAATGGAATAAATTCTCCAATCAAAAGATAAAAATTGGCAGAGTAGATTTTTAAAAAAATGATTCAATTATATACTATTTATAAAAGACTCACTTTAGATCCAAAGATACAAATAGGTTGAAAGTAAAAACACTAAAAAAGATATTCCATGCAAATAGTAACCAAAAGAGAACTGGGGTAGCTATACTAATAACAGACAAAATGGATTTTAAATCCAAAAGTTTACAAGAAACAAAGAAAGACACTATATATTAGTAAAATTTTTAATACAGCAAGAGAATATAACAATTGTAAACATTTACATACCCAAGAGACTTTCAAAATATATGAAGCAAAAATTGACAGAATTTAAGGAAGAAATAGACAGCTTTACAATAATAGTTGGAGACCTGAATGCCCTACTTTAAATAGACAGAAGATAAGTAAGCATATAGAGGACTTGTACAACACAATAAACCATCTAGACCTAACAATAAACATAACACAATAAACCATCTAGACCTAACAGACATACAAAATATTTCATGCAACAACAGCAGAATACATATTCTTCTCAAGAACGCATAAAACATTCTCTAGGATAGACCATATGTTAGGCTACAAAACAAGTCTCAGTAGATTTAAAAAGATAGATATCATACAAAAGTATCTTCTCCAGCCACAAAGGGATGAAGATAGAAATCAGTAACAGAAGCAAAATGAAAACTCATAAATATGTGGAAACTAAACATTCTTAAACAACCAGTGGGTGAAAGAAGCAATCACAAGGGAAATTAGAAAATATTTAGAGACAAATGGAAATGAAAATACAACATACAAAACTTATGGGATGCAGCAAAAAGAGTGCTCAGAAGGAAATATATAGCAGTAAATGCCTATACTTAAAAAAAAAAGAGAGAGAGAGAGAGATTTCAAATCAATGGCTTAAATCTACACTTTCAGGAACTAGAAAAAGAAGAGAAAAGAACCCTGAGCTAATAGAGAAAAGGAAATAATAAGAATTAGAGCAGAGATAAACAAAATACAGGACTAAAAAGCAAAAGAATCAAGGAAACCTAAAGTTGGTTCTTTGGAAAGTTCAACAAAACTGACAAACTTTAGTTAAACTAAGAAAAAAAAGACTAGACTCAAATAACTAAAATCACAAATGAAAGAGGGGACATAACAACAGACTTTACAAAAATAAAAAAGATAATAAGAAAATACTACGAACAACTCTACGCCAACAAATGGATAGCCTACATGGGAAGGACAAATTCTTAGAAACACACAACTACCAAAACTAAGAAGAAACTGAAAATCTTAATAGACCTGTAACAAATAAGAAGATTGAATTAGAAACCAAAAACCTTCCCACAAAGAAAAGCTCACGACCAAATATTTAAAGGAGAATTAGCATCAGTCCTTCTTAGACTCTTCCAAAAAATTAGAGGAGGGAACATTTTACTAACGCATTCTATGAAGCCAGTGTTACGAAAGCATGACAAAGATACTACGAAGAAAGGAAATTATAGACTAATATTCCTAATTAAAATCTGCAACAAAATATTAGCCAACTGAATCCAGCATTGTAGTAAAAGCATTATACACCATAAACAAATAGAATTTATTCCAGAATTCAAGTATGATTCAATATATGAAAATCAATCAAAGTAACACCACATTAATAGAATGAAGGGGAAAAAACTACGTGATCATCCCAATCAATATAGAAAGAGCATTTGGCAAAATTCAACACCCTTTCACGATAAAAACACACAATACACTAATAGAAGGGAACTTCCTCGATATGATAAAGGCCATATAGGAAAACCCCACAACACATCAGACCCAATGGTGGAAGAGTGAAAGCATTTCCCCTAAGATCAGGAACAAAACAAGGATGCTCACTTTCATCACTATTATTCAATATCATACTGCAAGCCCTAGCCAGAATAATTAGGCAAGACAAAGAAATAAAAGATATTCAAATTAGAAAAGGAGAAGTAAAATTATCTTTGTTCTAAGATGACATGATCTTAGATGTAGAAAATGCTAAAGACTCAGAAAACTTTTACAGCTAAGAAACAAATTCAGCAAAATTGCAGGATACATCATCAACACTCAAAAATCAGTTTTATTTCTTTACGCTGGTAATAAATAATTATAACAGAAATTTTAAAAAACAATTCCATTTATTATAGCACTAAAAGGAGTAAGACACTTAAGAATTATTTTAATCAAGGAGTTGAAAGACTTGCACATTGAAAACAATGAAACATAGCTGAAAGAAAGTAAAAGAGACCTAAATAAAAGGAAAGACATTTCTTGTCCATGAATTACAAGACGTAATACTGTAAGGATGACACTACCCAAAGTGCAATTCAATCTCTATCATAACCCCAATGGTATTTTTTTGCAGAAATGGCAAAGCTGATTCTAAACCCATATGGAGTTTCAAGAGCTCTGAATAGCCAAAACAACCCTGAAAGAGAACAAAGTTGGGAGATTCACACTTCCTAATGTCAAAATGTACTGCAAATCTATGATAATCAAAACAGTGTGGTTGGTACTGGCATAAGGACAGACATAGACCAATAGAATAGATTGAAAATACAGAAATAAAACCTCTTATTTCGGTCCTTGATATTCAACAGGGACCATTCAAGTGGGAGAAAAATGCAGCTTTTCCAACAAATGGTGTCAGGAAGACTGAATATCCACATGCAAAAGAATCAGCTGGAACCTTCCTTTAGACATTATACAAAAATTAATTCAAAATGGATCAAAGACCTAAATTTAAGAGCTAAAACCATTAAACTCTTAAAAATAAACTAGGAATAAATCTTCCTTGGATTTGGCAATGGTTTCTTAAGTATGACACCAAAAGCACAGGCAGGGATGCCTGGCTGGCTCAGTCAGTAGAGCATGTGACTCTTGATCTCAGCGTCATGAGTTCAAGCCCCACCTTGGGTGTGGAGCCTGCTTAAAAACAAAAAAACAAAAGCGCAGGCAACAAAAGAAAAAAAATAGATAAATTGAACATCATAAAAATTAAAAACTTTTGTGCATCAAAGAACACTATTAATAATGAAAGACAATCAATGGAATGGTAATAAATATTTGCAAAGTATATATGTGATCGGGGCTTAATATCCAGAATATATAAATAACTCTTACAACTCAAAAACAAAAAACCAATCAACCCATTTTTAAAATGGACATAAAAGGGGCACCTGCGTGGCTCAGTCAGGTAACCATCCAACTCTTGATTTTGGCTCGGGTTATGATTTCAGGGTCGTCAGATGGAGCCCTGAGTCAGGCTCTGCGCCCAGCATGGAGTCTGCTTGTCCCTCTCCCTCTGCTCCTCCCCTACCCCCTCCTCCCCTTGCTTGCACTCTCTCTCTCTCTCTCAAATAAATAAATAAAATCTTTAAAAGAATAATAAAAAGAGCAAAAAAGGTACACAAATGACCAATGAACACATGAAAAGATGTTCAATATCATTAGTCATTAGAGAAACACAAATCAAAACCACAATGAGATACCACTTCACACCTACCAGACTGGCTATAATAAAAAATAAACAACAAAACCAGAAAATAACAAGTGTTGGCAAAGATGTGGAAGGACTGTAACCCTTGTACATTACTGGTGGGAATATAAAATGGTACAGCAGCTCTGGAAGACAGTTTGGTGATTCCTCGAAAAGTTAAATGTAGAATTACCGTATGACCTACCATATAATTCCACTCCTATATATATCCCAAAGAATTGTAAAAAGGGACCTCAGGTACTTGTTCATTAATGTTCATAGCGGCATTATTGATATTAGCCAAAAAGTGGAAAAAACCAGTGTTCTTCAACAAATGAATGGAGGTTTTATATTCAGGGTTCTCTAGAGAAACAATAGGGGGTGACAGATGACAAATAGATAGACGGATATAAAGATACACAAATATAAAGGGATTTATTATAAGGTATTGGCTCACATGATTATAGAGGCTGAGAAGTCCCATGGTCTACTATCTGCAAAGCTAATGACCCAGGAAAGCTGGTGGTATAGTTCAAAGACCTAACAGCTGGAGAGCCAATGGTACAGACTCCATTCCAAGTCTGAAAGCCTGAGAACCAGGAGTGCTAAAGGAAGGAGACCGATATCCCAGCTTAATCAGTTAAGCAGAGAGCAAATTCAACTTTCCATTGGCCTTTTGTTCTACTTTGGCTCTCAACAGATTGGATGATGTTCACCTACACTGGGGAGGGCCATCGCTTTACTCAGCCCATGAATTTAAATGTTAATCTCCTCAAGAAAGAACCTCACAGACACACCTAGATACCTGGGCATCTATGGTGCAGTCAAATTGACACATATATTACAATAAATAAACAAAATATGATATATACACGCAATGGATGTTATTCAGCCACAAAAAGAAATGAAGTTCTGTTCTTTCCCTGCTGCTGTGGAGTCATGTGGAGGTGGAGGTCCAGGTGCACCAAGATTCAGCTCCACCCATAACCCACTGCCATGGCCAAGGAAAGCATTACTACTGGAGGTGCAATGGATTTTTAATACTGCTTTACAAAAGGTGCTGAAGAACACTCTCATCCATGATGGCCTAGCACATGGAATTCGAAAAGCTGCCAAAGCCTTAGACAATCACCAAGCCCATCTTTGTGTGCTTCCATCCGGCTGTGATGAGCCTATGTATGCCAGGTTGGTGGAGGCCCTTTGTGCTGAACACCAAATCAACCTAATTAAGGTTGATAACAGCAAGAAACTAGGGCAATGGGTAGGCCTCTGTAAAACTGACAAAGACAGAAAACCCCACAAAGTGGTTGGTTACAGTTGTGTGGTGGTTAAGGTCTATGGCAAAGAGTCTCAGGCCAAGGATGTCATCAAGGAATACTTTCAGTACAAGAAATTAATAAATAAAAAACTTGGTTTTTGTTCCTAAAAAAAAAAAGTTGCATAACATAAGTGAAACTTGAAAATATTAAGCTAAGTGAAATAAGCCAGACACAAAAGGACAAATACTATATGATTCTACTTATATGAAATACCTAGATTAGACAAATTCATAGAAAATAGATCAGAGGTTGTATATGCTGGGCAGAATTGGAATGGGGAGTTACTGCTTAATGGGTACAGAGTTTCTGTTTGGGGTGATGAAAAAAAATTGGAACAAGATAGTGGTGATGGTGTATATGTAATTAATGTACTGAATCAGTACACTTAAAAATAAAAAAATGTACAAAAAACATGGCAAATTTTATGTTATATATATTTTAGTCCAATAAAATATTGGTTTAATATAGTTGACTACATTCACAGTAAAGAAAAACCATATGAATGCTTCAACAGATGTAGAAAAATCTTTTGATAAAATCAAAACCCATTCGTGAAAAATACTTTTAGAAACCTAGACATAGAAGAGAACTTCCTTAATCTGATAAAGGGTATTGTGCCAGTTATCAATTTATTGCCTCTTAGCTCCAAAATCACCCTTCAGTACCTGCTCTATGATGGACTGAATTCTCGAAGCACTTCTCCTTCACAGCAAGTACGTGGAACTTTGCTGAAAGAGGGTGCTGGAGTGACACTGCAAGAGAAAGATGGTTCTCTTCCTGACTCCAAAGTACAGTGTATTGCTTTTTCTTGCTCCTGCCGCACACTCAGAGGTATAAGTGCACGGGCACATTTGGGGGTGCTCTGCTCCAGTTGTGTGCTCAGAGCATGTAGTCCTTAGGAATCTTGCAGCCTCAGCCCAGGTCCAGTAATGGCCTTCCCATGGCCTTTCCAAGATACTGACCTCATAAACACAGTGGAAACCTAACTCTTTCTACACCACTCTTGAATGGCCTCAGTCCTAAAGGGTTGTTTCTGTTTGTCTCTCAACTACTGCCCTGTGCTAGCCTAAGCAACGCAGAAAACTTCTCCACCAACCAAAGTATTGCAACCATATGATTTACAATGAGGGCTGCACTGCAGCCTTGGGAAGGGATCTCCATTTCCAAGTTTGTACTTCCTTGGATACTCTCCTTCATCTCTTAGTGTCCTTTAACATTATCTCTACATCTTCATAGTTACCCTCCTATCATGATTTCATAATTCTTTGTATTGAACTTACTCTGTTTAAATTACTGTATTGGTTTCTCATTGGGACTCACTGGTTGCAGAATGATACAAGTACTTACAAAATATAAGTAAACATCATACTTAATAGTTAATGCTGAAAGTTTTCTCTTTGAGATCAAGAACAAGACCAGAATGCATGCTATCACCACTTCTGTGCCACACTGTAGTAGCCACTGTAATATGACAAGAAAAAAAGGGCATATGGATTGGAAAGGAAAAAAGGAAATTTTCATTATTCACAGATTATAATGACAATATACATTTTAAAAGTCCAAAATGATCCAGTCAATTATTAGAATATATGTAATTATCAAGATTACTGGATGCAAAGTCAACATACAAAAGTCTACAATATTTATATCATTTATATAATGATACAATTATATGTATAATTATATTATTAATATAATTGTATTTCTAATATAATTATAAATACAATAAGAAAAAGAAACTTTAAAAATACCATTAGCAAAAATATAAAAATATTAAACACTTAGCAATAAGTGTAACAAAAGATGTACAAAAACTGTAAGACATTAATGTGAAAAATTGAAGAGATCTTAAAAAATGGGTAGATATACAAGTTTATGAAATCATAGACTCAATATTGTGAAGATGTCAATTCTTCCCCCAAACTGATGTATAGATTCAAGACAATTATAATTGAAATTCTTACAAGTTTTTTGTTGTTGTTTGTATAGGAAACTGACCACCTTATTTTTAATATTTACATGGAAATGAAAAGTTGATAAAGAGCCAAGACACTTTTGAAGAAGAAAAGAAAGGAAGGAAGACTTGCTCTATCAAATACCCAGATTTATTAAAAAGGTTAAATAATTAAAATAGCATGGCACTGGCATAAACATAGAGATGAATGGAACAGAATAGAGTCCCAAACCAGACTCATGCACACACAAACATGACAAGTTTGTCACTGCAGAGAATGGGTGAACCATAGTATTTTAAATACATTGTGCTGAGAAAACTAAATATCCATGTGATAAAAAAAAGAAACTTGGTTTCCATCTCCATATAAAAACCAATTTCAGATAAATTACAGATTTAAATGTGAAGCAAACAATAATAAAAAAATAATATTTCGTAATAATAAAGAAATTCTATAAAAACATAGGAAAATATCTTCATGACGTTAAGATAGGCGAACATCTCACACAGCTATAAAAATACTAACCAAAGGAAAAGATTAATAAACAGGGCTACATTAAAATAAGAACTTCTGTGTATCAAAAGATGCTGTTCAACTGGTTTGTACCCAAACGGACTCCTCCAAACCCATAAACAAAAGATAGACAACTCAATGGACAGATGAGAAAAGAAATAAGGATAAGCACTTAACGAAAGAAAATATCCACAGTACCAAAACATAGGAAATGGGGCTCTACTTCATTAATAATTTGAGAAATGAAAATTAAAACTATAATTAGATACCATTATACTGACAGCACCAAATGTAAGTATGGATATGGAACACTGGAACCCTCATTCACTGTGGGGGATGGGGGATATGTGTAAATTCCAATAACAAAATTGGGAGCTAGTCAGTTTTGTCTCTCATATTCCCTATTTCAGAATTCACTCCTCGATGGAATTCCTAACAAAAATACCTGCACATGGGCACCAAAAGTCATGCACAGGAATGTCCACAGTAGCACTGTTCAAAGTAACCCCAAACTGGAAACAACCCAAGTATCCAACAATTGCAGAAGGGATAAAGAAATTATGTACGCAGGGTGAGGCACAATGAGTGAAGGGAATCATAAGGTACAAACTTCCAGTTATAAAATAAGTAAGTTGGGGCACCTGGTGGTTCTGTCAGTTAAGCATCTGACTCTTGATTTTGGCTTAGGTCATGATCTCAGGGTCATTAGATCGAGCCCTGCATCTGGCTCTATGCTCAGCGGGGAGTCTGCGTGGTATTCCCTCTCACTCTCCCTCTGTCCCTCCTCTCGCCCCCCCTTCCCACACGCTCTCTCTCTCTCTAAAATAAAGAAATAAATCTTTAAAAAAAAATAAAATAAATAAAATAAGTCATGGGGATGTAATGTACAGCATGCTAAGTGTAATACTGTATTGCACATTTGAAAGTTGTCAAGAGAGCGAGTCTTAAAAGTCCTCATCAGAAGGAAAAAAAAAGAAAGAAAATTTTTGTAGTGTGTATGGTGGTGAATGTTAACTAGACTGGTTGTGGTAATCCTTCCACAATGTATTCAAATATCAAATCATTATGTCGAATATCTGAAACTAATACAATGTTATATGTCAATTAGTCAATTATACCTTAATTAAAAAAATAAAATCATGGTATATTTATATAATGAAATAACATACAACATTGAAATAATATACATTGAAAATGTATGTACTATAGCTTCATGCAGTGACATGAATTTCATAAACATAATAATAAGTCAAAGAAGCCAAACACACAATATATATACTCTATAATTCCATCTATATGAAGTTCAGAAAATGAGCAAAACTAAATTATAGTGTTTAATAGTACGGGTTTAAGTGGTAAAAGTGTAAAGAAAGGCCAGGAAATTATTACTATGACCTTTCGGATAGTGCTTACTGTAGAAAAACACAAAGTACTAGTGGTTAGGAGAGGGTGTGATGAGGACTTCAGGAGTGTTGAAACATTCTAGCTTCTGACCCAGGTGGTGATCACTTGGAGGTTAACTCTGAGAAGTTATTGAGCTGTATATTTTTTTGTAAATGTCTGTAATATTTCATGTTTTAAAGGGTTAAAAGGGGGGAGCCTGGATGGCTCAGTCCGTTGAGCGTCCGACGCTTGGTTTTGGCTCAGGTCCTGATCTCAGGTCTTGGGATGGAGCCCTGCATCCAGCTCCACACTCAGCAGGGAGTCTGCTTCAGGATTCTCTCTCCCTCTGCCCCATTCTTGCATGTGTTTGCTCTCTCTCAAATAAATAAATAAATAAATCTTTAAAAAAACCTTTTTTTTTAAGGGTTGAAAGAACAGATGACTGCCTGGCAGGACTGAGGACCCAGTAGACAAAGCACATTTTAGTAAGTCTTAAATGTAGTGACTTCTACTGCAGTGTGTAGAAGCCTGGGAGTGAGAGATGCGGAGAAGGAGGATGGCAATGACCCAGGATGGGGACTGGTTTGTCAGGACTCTGGAAGGCTAGTAGGGAGGGGTGAGGAGGGGAAATCACACATCCTTGAAATTGCAGTCCCTGAAGCAGACATTCAGGCAGACAAAAACTCAATTAGACAAATGCCTTAGGAGAACAGAAGGCCAAAAGACCAAAGATCACAGTGAGGGAGAAGAGTAAGTTCATATACGTGAAAGCCTGGAAGAAGTAAAGGGTATTAGACACAGAAGGAGAGCTCTAGCGAACACTGCAGTAAAATGTAGTGTATTGATACCGTGTACAAAGAAACAAGGATCTTTTAGGCTACCATTCATTCATTCATTCATTCATTCATTCAGGTATTTACTGAGTCTCAGGAACTATTCTAGGTGCCATAGAGAATACAAGAAGTTATAAGACAGTTCTCTTTAGTTTTAACTAAGATAAGACACACCCTCATGAACATTTAAGTTATAGTTCAAGATTTCACTGCTGGAGGGATAAAGTCCCAACTCACCCCCACACATCGCATACAAGCTCTACCCCAGTTTGGCCCCTTGCCAGTGGCATCTCCCCATGGGTGTCTGCTCTTCCCCAAAGCAGCTTATTTTCACTGATCCTGTGACCATATGCAGGCATAGTTCTATGCACTGTATTCATTCTCACAATGACTTTAAGAGGTCGGTACAATTATTATCCACACTGTCCAGGTGAGGTAACAAGCCCAGAGAGGTGAAGTAACTTATTCATGTTCACAAAAGCTTTTAAGTACTGGGTCCAGGATTCCAGGTCTGGCTCTAGGGCATGTGCTCTCCACAAGTACAACTGGGCCACAGCCATCTTTCTCTGGCCCCGGAAAAGTCAAAACCCTTTCATGTCTCTGTAGCTTTGGATTTTCTCCCTGTTGTCTTCCCCACAAACCCAGGAAGACGGCTGCCACCTCTGTGCAGCCTTCCATGGCCACTTCCTCAGCGTCAACCTCTACCTTCCTCCTCTATGGCCTCATCTATCATGGGCCTCTCCTAACTCCTAACATGTCCCTACATGTCCTCAAGGGCAGGAATCTTGATTTGTTTGTCGATAGGTCTTCTCCAGAATCTGTCACACATGACATCATAGGCAATGCTGAATTGGATCCAACGAAAAATATAAATCCTAAATATGCGGAGTCAATACTGAGGTCATAAAAGTTGTAAGAAAGAGAGGCCCCTGTAGTCTGAGGTAGCCCAGGGAAGTCTTCTGGAAGGAGTAGCCCCTGGCTAGACTATAAGGGATGAGCAAAACCTGTACCACTGAAGATGATCAAGAGGGTGCCCAGGGTGGGAGAGAGCGTGTGCACAGGCCTAGAGACTCCAATGCACAGGGCGTCTTCAGATGTTGGTCTTTAAACCAAACTTTCCAGAGCACAGGCTGCAGGCAAAACAATCAAGGATCACGAGGCAAGAATATCAAACTCCCAATACAAATACCTACCCCAGGAACTTAAGTTCTTCTTCAGTAAATCCAGAAAACCAGAATAATTCTGAGTATAAGAGACCTGGAGAAAAAAAAAAAAAAAGATTAATCAGATTGAGAATTTTTTAATACTTTTCATTGGATAATGTGGTACACAATTAACTGCAGGGTTGGAACTGCTCCGAATCTGGCACTATTTTAAATAAATCAGTATCAGTATGTAGAGATTTCACTGCATTTTCTTTGCATCCAGGCCGTGGGAGTTGTTGCCATCAATCAGGGCCTGGCCTGACATCTAAATGGTGCCCATGTGACACCCATCATGCCAACAGCAAGCTCCTCCCCAAGCTTCTCATAGTTGTGGTACAAACGGTCCAGCCGTGTGCAGGCTCCTGCCAAGAAAGGGGGACACTGACCGTACAAAAGGGATATTTCTTGAGGGGGACATAGGGTGGATTTTTACGTGGCCTCTTTCTGGGGGGTTTCTGGAAAGTATATGCCACTGGGTTTGGGTTTGATGGAATGTGTTTGCAAACCAGACTGAATGGACTAGGAGGGTTGAACTCTACTATTCGGATTGTACCTCCTGTCCTGTCTAGCCTTGCTCTTATTATCATCTTTCTTCTAGATGAATGAGAGGAACATAAGGAATGTATAAATATTATTTTCAACAGATGTCTACAAAAGAAAGACTCTTCATTATTTTTCCTAAGACTCCGGACCCATTGGAACTTCCTTGAGGTGTGTGAGAGAGGCCCACCTGCCTGCCTATCGCTAAAAGAGAATCAAATATAGGTAGTAAGGTTGTTACCATGTGAGAAAATCTTTCCTTTTATGTCTACATATTTGCCTTAGATTCTTCACAAATAAAAAAACACAACATTTCATCGGCACCACTAAATCTACAAATTACCTTAATGACCTCGATCTCATTGAAACTCATTTTGCAAATGGGCAAACATTGTTCCATGAGTTTTACTGATAGCCCACAATTGCAAAGTTACTAAGTAATAGTGCCAAGCCCAAGTCTAGGACTTTAGGGTCCAACTCTGTCCCACTTCATAGCAAACACATTATAACATATTTTCACACATATTTCCAGAACATATAAAATTTTGCTGTATAATTTTTATAATTCCAATTTGGAGTTTTGTTATAACTTACAAATGTTTTCTCGTGATTCAAACTTACATTTTTATGTAATCGTATAGGGCTTGAGTTGAGTAGCAACTGACTCATTGATATTGTGTTACATTTTGCAGACTCTTAATTAAATATTTATTTCAATTTCAATGTTTTAGTCTCATGTTTAGGAGCCAATGTATTTTTCTCCAGGTCTGAAATATTGTCATGGGTCCTTGAAAGGTCATGGGCCCTGAGCAACAAGCCAAGAATGCCTCATGGCAGAAAGAGCCCTGCTCTCAGGGCACTCCGCCCCTGGCATAGGGGTGTGATGTGAGCAAAAGCTTAGGAGCTGGAATGTAGAAGGCAGGTAAAGTTGGCTGTCACAGATTCAGCTGGCTGGAGCAGAAAGGACAGGCTCTAGTCCGTCTCGGACCTAGCTAGCTCCGCGGAATTTCTCGGGGATAATCTGCTGCCTGCACTCTGAAACAGGCTGGGTCCTTATGTTAAACCATACTATTAATCCACAGAGTTAAGCAGCTTCCAGAAAAACTTCAATGATCAAAGGAAGAGTTTATTCTATATGTTAGTAAGCTCTCTCTAAAACAAATCCCACAGGATTCAGGGATACTGGTCTTGACTGACATCATCACCAAAAAACCCCAACCCCAGGGAGAGCTGGGGTTGGAGAGGAACTCCAGAGAGAGCAGAGGGATCCCCTCCTTCTGTTGCCATGGTGACATACAGAACCCTTCCACTAAGCAGGCCTGGGATTTAAGCCATTCCTACTGAACCTCCCACTGGGTGGCCTTGCTTTGGAGGCAACATATTCCCAATAATTCTGAGTAAGTTGTTTTTGTAAAATGCATTTTAAATGCACAGGCCAGGGAAATCTAACTATTTAAAGGCATACTGTCCCAAATCCTTTTAGAAAAAAAAGAAAGAAATCTTCAGTACTGTAAGCAGTCACTCCCTAAATTCTCCTTTTGGATGTCCATATTTTTGTGTTCTGCAGAGTTTTATTAAATTAGAACACATTGCCACAGTACTTGCTAAAAACATATTGCATCAGGCCTTGGAATTTAGAAAGAAAAATGAGTTGTTGTTTGTGCCATGCCACCTTTCTTCAGTAATTGAAAGAAATTTGAAAATTTGGAGAAACCTGGGGATTTGGGAGAAGCTCTTCACTCATCTATTCCTCTAGTTGCCATGGAGAACAACAGTTTTAAAGGCATCTTTAAATAGTCAGCCCTGAGCCAAAACCTCACCTCCTGAGTGAGGAAGAATATTAAGGGGTGGGACAGAAGTCTCTTTGCTGCTCTAAACAGCAAGTAATCTGAGGAAGACACAAGTGAATCTTGTATTTATTCAGAAGAGACATTCACGTGGGAGATAGCAAGTGGTTCTGGAGCAGTGCACCCACCAGAACTTTCTAGGGTCTCCATTTCATGCTTAGGATCCCATTTCTGATTCTCAGAGCTACAGCCTTCCGAGGGTTGGTTCTCTCTCCATGTTCATCAGGCTTCATTTACCAAATATTCTGCTTCTTTGTACCCAGTGGTCCTAGAGTTCCCAAGAACATGGTCTGCCCTTTCTCACTACCTATAAATAACTTCCTCTGACACTTCTGTCAAACTTCTCCCTCTCCATCTTCAAATTTCTCCTTGAAACTCTCATCCTCTGGAAGTCTCCTTTGTTCTGGTTACCTTAAGGAAGGAGGAGACTAGTCAACAACAACAACAACAACAACAACAACAATAATGATAATAGACATTTATTATGCACCTATGAAGCACTTAACATAGACTATCTCATTTTATCTTCTGGCAATTTGAGATAGGTCCTATTTCTACTCCCATTTTATAGAGGAGGAAATAGTCTTAGGAAGCACAAGTGACTTAGTCACACAGTTGTCAAGTAGCAGAATAGGGGTTCAATCCAGACTGTCCAACTCCAGAGTATCCACTCATATTGTCTCTCCATTTAATCATTCATTCATTTACCTAACCAATATTTATTGAGCACTCAGTATATGCCATGCACTGTTCAGGGTAGATAGCAATGATGAAGGTAAAAGAGATTTCTGCCCTCATTATGATTCTTTGATCCTAGTAAGGGTAGACAGGTAAGAAATGAACAAATAAAACAGGTAATTTCTGAGATGGGGGCCGTGGAGAAAATGCTTCAAGGAATGGAGCAGTGGTCTTCAAACTTGAGTGTGCATGAGCCCACCTGGGGGAGCTTATTGAATCACAAATTGCTGGGCCACACTCTTAGAGTTCCTCATCCAGCAGGTCTGGAGTGGGGCCTGGGGAATCTGCATTCCTAACAAGCTCCCAGGTGAGGCTGCTATTGTTGGTGTGGGACTATACTTGGAGAATCACTGGGATAGGGAGTAAATTGGGATGGGACGGGGGAGTGGGAAAGCCTCTCTCAGAGTATGTGGCATTTTAGTTGAGACCTGAATAATGAAATGTGTAAACCACCAGATGATATGAAGAAGCTAAGGGTACCAAAAGGGCAAAGTCCTCAAGGTAGAAATGAACTCTGGATATTGGAAGGACAAAACAAAGATCTGCTGGGTATTGAATGAGAGAAAGAAGAGAGACAGACAAGGGCCAGCTTAGACCCAACCCAGTTATTTCTTTTCCTCTTGCTCTGCTAGATGATGTTGTTTTAACGTGAAAATTAGAATGTCTTTAACCAACATAATAGTGACAATTAGTTGACTTAAAAAATAAAGGTCCAATATAAGATTACTTTAAATGGCACCTCCTTTGACACATTTAAAATATGTCTTCAGTTGCTCTTCACTCCAATGCCATTTTCAATTGTACTTTTTCAAGCAAAAATAATCTATTGTGTTATATGCAATGTATACTGTGTTGTATCTTATTTAATTATATATTTTTTATCAGGGAAATCTGTCAAATCTGCAAGTTGTTGCAAAAATTAGAGGCAGGATCCATGCCTTTTCTTTCCTCATTCTTCTTCCTTAGTGCTTTTCAAATACAAATATGCCTAGAACTGAACTCATATAACAGTCTCCCTGGAAGGGGAAATGTATTAAGGAGAGTGATCTAGGTGAACCTCTTGTTCTTGCTAGAGTCCCTTGTCCACCCTGGTCCCTGTGGTGCAGGAGTGCCAAACTGAGACAGGATGAGGTCTGGGCTTCTGTTGGATTCTCAGCTAGGGTGAGAATCTGTTGCAGGAAAATTGGCTTCTCTTTCTCTCAGCAGACACACCTGGGGCTCCTTTTGCAGCAAGGTCTTTACTCTCTTCCTTTGCTTTGGATCTATTCTGATGAAGTAGTGAGGTTCTGCATGACTGATAAAGACAACCAGTTCATCTCATTTCTTAAAACACATAGGAGCAATCAAGCATTCTGAATTTCCTAAACATTGCACAATTGATGCCTGAAGCATCCTGAAATTACTGTTGGTGAGTGTTATGGGCAGAATCGTGTCCTCCAAAATTCATATGTTGAAGTCCTAGTATCTCAGAATGTGACCGTATTTAGATGCAGGGTCTTTAAAGAGACAATTAAGGCTAAATGAGGTCAGTGGGGTGGGCCCTATTCCAATATAACTGGGGTCCTCATAGGAAGAGGAGATTAAGAAACAGAATGCAAGCCAAGGAGACTGGCCTCAGAAGAATCCAACCCTGCTGACACCTTGCTATTGGAGTTCTGACCTCAAGAACTATGGGGAAATAAATTGTTTAAGCCACCCAGTCTGTGGTTCTTTGCTATGGCAGGCCTAGCACACTAATATAGTTGAGTGTTTGGATGGCAGCTGGCCCCATCTAAGCCACTAAGAACTTGGAGAGTTGGCTCTTCTGAGAACCACCACTATGTGTTTATAGAGATTCTTACAGAAACTTTGTTATACTTTTCATTCCATGCTTTAAAAATTTTCCCCCTCTATAAAATTAAGAAAACCAGGTCCCTTGGGGTGACTGGATGGCTCAGTCTGTAGAACACATGACTCCTAATCTCAGGGTCATGAGTTCAAGTCCCATATCAGGTGTGGAGCCTACTTGAGAAAAAGGAGGAGGAGGAGGAGGAGGAGTGGGGGGAGGAAGGGGAGGAGGAGGGGAGGAGGGGAAGTTCAGGGGGAAAGACAAGGGGAAGAATTGGAGGAATAGGAGGAGGAGGGGGAGGGGAAGGAAGAAGAAGAAGAAGAAGAAGAAGAAGAAGAAGAAGAAGAAGAAGACGACGACGACGACAAACAAAAAACAAAACCAGGTCCCTCCTCTGAGCATATCCTGAAGGTTTCAGTTCAGCAGGAAACCTGTGGGCCAGAGGTTAGAGGGAAGAAATAGTTCTCCTAGTCCTCCCCTCCCTGAGACAGTGGGGCTCTCCTGCCTTCTGCTACGACTTTTGTTGCCTGTCTCTCTAAGACAGCACTATCCTTTGACATCTGTTTTACTGACTCTGGTCTGGTCAGCAGACAGGGCATTTCTGGGTTGTTACTTCTGCTGCACATTTGGCTGAATAGACCCAGATTAGCCCACTTAGATAGTTTGGAAGAAAGGTTTAGGAAGTTCTGAGGAGTGCCCTTGCCTCTGAGGTTCAAGAAGTATAGAGAATGAATAGCCCTTCTAATATGCCAACAATGACCAAGTTGAGTATCCACAAAAGGGGAGCCAAGGTATATAGGAACACTAAAGTTAGTTCTAGGAGTCCTGCTGTAAGAACTTCCTATCTGGATAAGATATTTTTGGTACCAACTCAAACTAGCTTAAAACAGAAAAAGGGAGAGTGTAGATTTGGGTCTGTATAACTGAGATATTCAAAACCTGATGGTTTCAGGTACAGCTTGATCCTGGCCTCAAATTCTGTTATCAGGAAGTATCTATCTCTCGTTAACTGGAGACTGCTTTCCTGTGTTTGGATCTATTCTTAGGCAAGAAATCCTAGTGTGTTGGCAAAGATGGCTACACATTTATCAGCCATAGAGGCAGTGATGCCAAAGAAAAGAACA
>NW_024426774.1:78081006-78116426 GCF_017311325.1 Ursus maritimus
CTTTCCCAGAGTTACAGCAAAATTCTCGGCAAAACCCCTGAATGGTCCAGCTTGGGTCACCTGCTATTTTCTAAAACAATCATTGCAGCCAGGATGGTAGAGTACTCTGGGCAATGTGCCCACCTCTGGGACAGAGAAATGAGTTGGGGGGGGGGTAGTTGGCCCCATCTGAGCCACTAAGAATTTGGAGAGTTGGTTCCTCCGAGAGATGCCAGGAAGAAAAAAAGCAAACACAAAACCCATTAATCTTGTATTACAGTAGGCTGGCTTATAAAAGATGCTCAAAATTGGCTGGCTTATATAAAGTGCTTAAATGACAAATTAATAAAAAAGGGGAAAGCGCTGTGTCAAAAATTTGGAGAACTGTGGAAAAGAGAATGGAATGGAAAGAGGATGAAGCTCAAAACTATATACAGAAGTTATAAAAGAGGCAGATTTCAGCTCAATGCAAGGAAAAACCCCACTAGAAGTGAGGACAACAAAAGGGGATGCTTCACAAATGGTGATCACCCCTTTCCGAGATGAGCTCTAGTGGGGATGAATGGCCATTCACCAGGGATGCAGAAAAGAGGGTTCTAAGTCAGGTGGGTTGGGTTGACCCCAAAGACTTCCTCTAAGATCACACTCCGATAATTCCCAAACAACTTGTTTCCACATTAGGAAACACTGAAGCAGCAAAGAAAGTGCAGACCAGAGGGGAGCACAGTGGGCAGCACTGAGTTGTTTTTTTTTTTTTTTAAGTTAACATTTACTGAGGCCTTACTGTGTGCCAAGTACAGTCTAGATGCTTGCATCCCTTACCCCATTTAATCCCCAGGACAACCCTTGAAATAAGTTTTAGTAACCCCCATTTAATGAATGAGGAAATTGGGGTACAGAAAGGTTGAGTAACTTGTCAAGAATGACACAGTAAATAGTGGAGCTGGGACCTCAATCCAGGCCACTTGTAATTTAAGGCAAAGCTCTTAACCCCTGTGCTCTTGGGAGACAGGCAGGCCTGCTTCTTTCTAGAGTGTCATTGTATACCTCCCTCTGCTCACCTATCCCTTCCTGCCTGCTCAGGATCAAGGTCGATCAGGTCCAGATGGTAGCAGGTGTATTTAATGAGATGTGAGGGTATTACTCACAAGAAGCCAAGAATCTGGGAGAGAATCCCAGATTCACATCCCTGCACTTGAAATGTCAAGAGCAAATGTTATGGCCATGCATTAGAAACAAACACAACAACAAAGCCAGCGTTATCCTTGAACCCTTTCCAACTCCAGTCCATCCAACTTCTTCGGTCAATGCATGTGTTAGGTAAGCCAGGTAGGCCCCTGTAATGGCTCCTATCTTCCCTCTGGGTTTTTAGAACAAATAATTTAGTTTTTTTAAGTTTTCAATTTTTTTTATCCCTTTAAAAATTTGGTTTCACTGTATGCTTAAAAAGCTATCAGGAAGAAAGTAGAATTATTTACTATTCTCATTTACCTATTTGCTTATCAAGCAAATATTTATTTAGCACCTACTATGCACAAGATCTTGGGTTTTTCAGCAAAAGTGAATATTTATTTCACTTAGGAGTTGAAAATGCATGTTTCCTGGAATAACTAATAAAGGAATCCATAGTCAAAAGCCATATCATTTACCTTAAGGATCCCTGGTGGTCATAAGTAATTGAACCGCCAGGCTTCATATTAAAAGCTGCAGTAGATGCCCTGCCAGTTTTTGAAAGGGCCTTTTCTGGGAATATTCAGCATGGAGACTTTACAGCTGGTTCCTCAAACTGCAGACAGATCCTATGAGTCTTGCGCCTGCCTTCAGGCCTCATGATACGTTAGGTTCCTATTAGGTTCTTTAACACACATATGCATCCATGTTGCTAGCTTACCCTAGAGCAACACAGAGTAAGCAAGACAGCCTCCTGTCTTCCAAACTAAACCAGCCCCTGTCCAGCCTTTTTCTAGAGAGTGCAGGGAGGAGTCTCTCAGATTGAGAGGAGCAGCTGACCAGGACTGCTCAGACCTGCCCTGAGCCCCTCACTCTTCTCACTGCCCACTGTGCCTGACTTAGTCATGCCTATAGCCCCAGTGTCAATCCAGTCCTTTCTCTTTGTGGCCCTAGGAGTACTGACACAGCCAAACTCTAAAAATACCACTTCAAACACTAACTAGAAAGAGAGACTAACAAGTAAATACAAGGAGATAGAGCAAATAAAAGAAGCACAAAAACATCCAAGCTTTGAGAGGACCATGTCCAGTCCTACTGCATAGCTACTCATGGACCAGGTTCATAAGCTCTATCCCAATTATTCTCAATCCCGAATGCACACTGGAAGCACCTACAGAATTGTGTGTGTGTGTGTGTGTGTGTGTGTGTGTGTGTGTGTGTGTGTGACAGGTTTCCTGGGCCTTACTCTCCAGTGGTTTTGGAACTTGGCTGGGTATCCTACAGATGGCTAAACCACATTCCCTAAGACTCTGATTTGCTTGTTCAGAGGTATGACCTAGGCATAGGTATTTTTAAAAGCTTCCCAGTAATCTAGTGTCCTGCCAGGTAGGAAACCAATGCCCTAGACCACATGAAACAGAATGAATCTGGACACTATTTAATGAGCTTCCCAGTTACAGCTGATGGTATTTCTAAAGATGGTGCAACAGTGCCTCCTAACCCTCGTGCTCTTCCATACTGTGCCCTTGACAATGCACCCCTTTAAAGGTGGAGTCTATAACATCACACTCAAGGTGAAAACTAAAGAGCTTTCCCTCTAAGATTAGGAACAAGACAAGGATGTCCACTCTCACCAATTTTATTCAAATACAACTGGAAGTCCTAGCAATTAAACAAGAAAAAGGAATAAAAGGAATCCATATTGGTAAGGAAGAAGTAAAACTGTCACTCTTTGCAGACAACATGATACTCTATGTAGAAAACCCTACAGGGTACCTAGGTGGCTCAGTCAGTTAAGCATCTGCCTTGTGGCTCAGGTCATGATCCCAGGTCCTGGGATCAAGCCCCACATTGGGCTCCCTGCTTAGTGGGGAGTCTGCTTCTCCCTCTCCCTCTGCCTGTCACTCTCTCTGCTTGTGTGCGTGTGCTTTCTCTCTCTCTCTCTCTCTGTCAAATAAATAAATAAAATCTTTAAAAAAGAAAAGAAAACCCTATATAGACTCTACCAAAAACTACTAGAACTGATAAATGAATTCAGTAAGGTCACAGGATACAAAAATCAATGTATAGAAATACGTTGCATTTCTATACACTAATAATGAAGCAACAGAAAGAGAAATTAAGAAAGCAATCCCATTTACAATTGCACCAAAAATAATAAAGTACCTAGGAATAAACTTAACCAAGGAGGTGAGACCTATACTCTGAAAACTATAAAACACTGATGAAAGAAATTGAAGATGACACAAATAGAAAGATATTCCATGCTAATGGATTAGAAGAACAAATTTTGTTAAAATGTTCATATTGCCCAAAGCAATCCATAGATTTAATGCAATTTTTATCAAAATACCAACAGCATTTTTCACAGAACTACAACAATCCTAAAATTTGTATAGAGCCAAAAGATCCCCAATAGCTAAAACAATCTTGAAAAAGAAAAGCAAAGCTGGAGGCATCACAGTTCCGGATTCCAAGTTATACTACAAAGCTGTAGTGATCACAACAGTATGGCACAGGCACAAAAACAGAGACATATAGATCAATAGAACAGGATAGAAAGCCCAGAAACAAACCCACGATTATATGGGCAATTAATCTTTGACAAAGGAAGCAAGAATATGCAGTGGGAAAAGGTCTCTTCAACAAATGGTGTTGGGAAAACTGGACAGCTACATACAGAAGAATGAAACTGGACCACTTTCTTACACCATACGCAAAAATAAACTCAAAATGGATTAAAGACCTAAATGTGAGGCCTGAAACCATAAAAATCCTAGAAGAGAGCACAGGCAGTAATTTCTCTGACATCGGCCATAGCAACATTTTTTTAGATATGTCTCCTGTGGCAAGGGAAATAAAAGCAAAAATAAACTATTGGGATAACATCAAAATAGTGCACAGTGAAGGAGACAATCAACAAAATTAAAAGGCAACCTATTGAATGGGAGAAGATATTTGCAAATGACATATCTGATACATATCCAAAATATATAATATCCAAAATATATAAAGAACTTATATAACTCCAACACCCATCCCCAAATAATCCAATTAAAAAATGGGCAGGAAACATGAACAGACATTTCTCTAAAGAAGACACCCAGATGGCCAACAGACACATGAAAAGACACTCAACATCACTCATCATCAGGGAAATGCAAATCAAAACTACAATGAGATATCACCTCACACCTGTCAGAATGGCTAAAATAAAAAAACACAAGAAACAACAAATGTTGGCGAGGATGTGGAGAAAAAGGAACCCTTGTGCACTGTTGGTGGGAATGCAAACTGATGCAGCGACTGTGGAAAATGGTATGGAGGTTCCTCAAAAAGTTAAAAATATAACTACCCAGGGGCTGGGTAACTGAGCCTGGGTGGCTCAGTCGGTTGAGCAGATGCTTCGGCTCAAGTCATGATCCCAGGGTCCTGGGATCGAGCCCTGCATCAGGCTCCCTGCTTTGCGGGGAGTCTGCTTCTCCCTCTTCCCTCTGCTGCTCCTCCTGCTTGTGCTCTCACGCTCTCTCTCTCTCAAATAAAAAAATAAAATCTTAAAAAAAAAAAAAGAGCTACCTTATGATCCAGTCATCACATTACTGCGTATGCACCCAAAGAATACAAAAACACTAATTGGAAAGAATATATATACCCCTATTTACAATAGCCAAACTATGGAAGCAGCCCAAGTGTCCACTGATAGATAATGAATAAAGAAGATGGTGTGTGTGTGTGTGTGTGTGTGTGTGTGTGTGTCTGTTTAGGTATATACAATGAAATACCGTTTAGCTATAATAAAGAATGAAATCTTGCCATTTGCAAAAATATGGATGGAGCTAGAGAGTATAATGATAAGTGAAATAAGTCAGTCAGAGAAAGACAAATACCGTATGATTTCATTCATATGTGGAATTTAAGAAACAAAACAAATGAGCAAAGGGGGAAAAAAAAGAGAGACAGAGAGACAAACAAAGAAATAGACTTTTACCTATAGAGAACAAACTGATGGCTACCAGAGGGGAGGTGGGCGGGGAGATGGGTGAAATAGACATGGGGATTAAGGAGGGCACTGCTCATGGTGAGCACCAGGTGATGTGTAGAATTGTTGAATCACTATATCATACACCTAAAACTAATATAACACTGTATGTTAACTATATTGGAATTAAACTAAAAAACTTAATAAAATCCAAAAATAAAAAACAGAGTCTAATTTCCCTCCCCTTTTGTCTGTGTGTGTGTGTGCTTCAATTAATAAAGCATGGCAAAGCTAAGGCTCTGTGATTCTCCGGCCAGATCATAAAGGCCATGCATTTGTCTCAGCTTTGGTTGGGATTCTGATGCAGTCCAGCAACCCTGAGACTACTATGCTAGGGAAGCCATGTGTAGGCACTCAGATCAATAGGCCCAGTCATCCCCACGACTACACCACGGGTGAAACCATCTTGGGCCTTCCAAACCAGCACAGTCACCACCTGAATATCACTGAGGAACTGCCACGGGAGCCAAAGAACTACCAGCTAAGCTCTACGCAGATTCCAATTCACAGACTTCACGGATGTAACAAAATGGTGGTTGTTTTACATGACTAAGTTTGGGTGGATTTATTATGCAGCATTATTAATCTGAATACCAGTTGACTCTAATGTGCAGCCAGGGTGAAGAACCAGCCTCTCATTCTGTGGCCATTTGCCAACATAATTATATCTGGTCTCCCCAGGATAGTGCAAGAGCTCCTACCTATATTTCAGGACTCCAAACTGGGCCTCTCATCTCTAGCCAATTGCTTCCTCATGGAACAGTCCCAGAAGCCCTTCTCTCACCCAGGTCCAGGTCATGCTGTATGTATGGGCAGGCCTCACCTATAGCTCATGGGCCACTTGTGGCAATCACCATTGGAATGACCCCTTAGTGTGGCATTGGTCCCATATGCCACATATGCCATCCCAGCGTCCACGCAGCCAATATTTCCCATGGGCCCATGCTTCACAATGATCAGCAGTATATCTATTCCTAATAGAGTAACACAGAAAAATAGAAACTACATCTTTCCAAGTCTGAGTTCAGTGATGCTGAGACCCAGCAATCTGTAGGCTCATTTTTTTCTTTTTCTTTTTTTTTATTATGTTATGTTAGTCACCATATAGTACATCATTAGTTTTTGATGTTACGTTCCATGATTCATTGTTTGCACATAACACCCAGTGCTCCATGCAATACGTGCCCTCCTTAATACCCACCACTGGCCTATCCCAATCCTACACCCCCCTCCCCTCTGAAGCCTTCAGTTTGTTTCCCAGAGTCCATAGTCTCTCGTGGTTCATTCGCCCTTCTGTTTACCCCCCCCCTTCATTCTTCCCTTCCTTCTCCTACTGATCTCTCTGCTATTTCTTATGTTCCATAAATGAGTGAAACCATATGAAAATTGTCTTTCTCTGCTTGACTTATTTCACTTAGCATAATCTCCTCCAGTCCTGTCCATGTTGCTGTAAATGTTGGGTAATCATTCTTTCTGATGGCTGAGTAATATTCCATTGTATATATGGACCACATCTCCTTTATCCATTCGTCTGTTGAAGGGCATCTTGGCTCCTTCCACAATTTAGCTATTGTGGACAATGCTGCTATGAACATTGGGGTGCATATGGCCCTTCTCTTCACTATGTCTGTATCTTTGGGGTAAATACCCAGTAGTGCAATTGCTGGGTCATAGGGTAGCTCTATTTTGAACTTTTTGCGGACCTCCACACTGTTTTCCAGAGTGGCTGTACCAACTTGCACTCCCACCAACAGTGTAAGAGGGTTCCCCTTTTTCCACATCCTCCCCAACATTTGTTTCCTGCCTTGTCAATTTTTGCCATTCTAACTGGCATAAGGTGGTATCTCAATGTGGTTTTGACTTGAATTTTCCTGATGGCTAATGATTTTGAACATTTTTTCATGTGTCTGTTAGCCATTTACAAATGTCTTCATTGGAAAAATGTCTGTTCATATCTTCTGCCCATTTTTTGATTTGATTATTTGTTTCTTGTGTATTGAGTTTGAGAAGTTCTTTATAGATCTTGGATACCAGCCTTTTATCTGTAGTTTCATTTGCAAATCTCTTCTCCCATTCTGTGGGTTGCCTCTTTGTTTTGATGACTGTTTACTTTGCTGTGCAGAAACTTTTTATCTTGATGCTCACTTTGAAGGGTTCTACCCTGCCTTTCAGAAGACTTTTTCCACATACCTTTTCCCAGATACTGGCTGTTTCCTCTCAAACTGGTAGGAGATATCTGGTAATGCCCTGAGACTTAGGAATTTGTATCGCTCTTTCTAAGGGAAGGTAAATCTTGAAATAAGATGTAGACAATATGGAGGCCTCCTGGAGTTTGGGGCTAAGAGTGCATTGTTTGTTAGAAAGGATTGAAAGGAGCTGAGCCATGTCTCTGGATGTAACCAGTCATGCCTAGGCTGCTGCTCTGTGAAGTTCAGTTGTTTGTTTTTCCCTTACTTCCCCGTTTCTCTTCCCTTCGAGACCCGATGCTGATAATCAGATTTCCACGTTGGTCACGACTCCAGAAGTTTTACTGAGGTATGTGGTGATCTAAGCTTGTAGTTTTTGTTTCTTTCTTCATCAAAAAGCTCTACAGTTAATGATGAACACTTTAGCAGCCACCTTATCAAACACCTGCTTCTGAAAGACAGCCTGTAATTGACAGGAGAGCTTGACAAAGGCCAAGGATGTGGGCTCTTCGAGGTAAATGTGTTATAGCTTTGATGGGAGTATGTTTCAAGAGGTTAACATTGCACCAAAGGAAGAGATGCAGTTTATTTTAAAGGCAGTTCTTAACTCAGCCCCATGAGCTTGGAGACATGGAAGCAAAAAAAGGCAAAGTGAATTTGGCTCTTGCAAGAGCCATTTGAAACTGCCCTCCTGTAAATGTAAGCTGTGTCCCCGCAGCCTCAGAAGATAGAAAATGTCTCCTTACTGTGACTTTGAGCTGTGCTGGGAAAATTTATGTAGGTACATTAGAATATTTCAATTAAATATAATAAGATCAATACTAGATCTAAAACAACATTCAAATTCCTTGCTAGCGACAACTGAAGTGATTCATCCTATATGTCTTGAATAAAAGTTATATTTCAGTAAAACTTTATTTTATTTTTTTTAAAGATTAATTAATGTATTTATTTGAGAAAGAGAGAGATTACACAAGTGAGGGGAGGGGCAGAAGGAGAGAATCTTCAAGCAGACTCCCTGCTGAGCGCGGAGCCCCATGCAGGGCTCCATCTCACAACCCTGAGATCATGACCTGATCTGAAACCGAGTCAGACGCTCAACTGACTGAGCCACCCAGGTGCCCCAAAACTTTATTTTAAAACCACAAAATCAAGGGTTTGATTTTTCTTCTAGTCACCTAAAAAGTACTACAACATTATCCAGGAATAATGAAGTTGCATTTCAGAGACTGAACATGATATTCTTAGAGTTGCTTAGGGGAGTGAAAGGGTTTTAATGATCTTTTCTGATTTGTTCTTCTCTCAAAGCTGTTGCCAATAAGCTACCCCTTGAGGATACCAAAAGATCCTTTTCTGTTTTTAAAATAACTAACATATTTTATCAAGAATTATTATGAATATTTGAAGAAGACTTGAGTGCAGGATCTCTATCTTTTTTTCTCTCTCATTTTCCCCAGTAAAACATGCATTTCTATAATTAAAATTCTAGTCACAAGAAAAAAAGAACCTAAGATAGACCTTGTTGTGCCAGCAACCAGGCAAAAAGGTATAATGTTCTTTTGAGCTCCTAAGCTTACTTCAATTAAAGAATAAAACATTCAGGTAACAGTCACAGGATAATTAAGGTGTGATTCCTATTGTAAGTCTAACATTTTAAAAGTTAAAAAAAAAAAAAAGTCCTACATGGCTACCTGTTATTTCTCCAGGGATCCCTCTGTCTCGGAAGAAATGTCTATGCATTGTCACAGGATAAATATAGCTGAGAAACAGAGGCATCAGAATACACCCAGACAAAGCCAGCTCCCTCAGTTTTGCTTTAAATATGTTTTTCCATTGGAGATAATAACCATACAGAAAAATGCCCATATCACAGGTGTCCAGCTGAATGAGTTTTCACAAACTGAACACACCTGTTTTACCTGTGCTCAGATTTAAAAAAAAAAAAAACAGAATATGAGCTGCCCCCAGAAGCCCCATTCTCACACCCCAGGGGTAACCAGGATCCTAATTCTAACACCATTGATTAGTTTTGCCTGTTTTTGTACTGTCTATAAATGGAATCATACACCATGTTCTCTTTTGTGTCTGGCTTCTTTCACGCCATGTCATGTCTGTGAGATTCATCCATATTGCTGCATGTAGTTATAGATGGTTCATTCTCTTTGTTGGCGGGTATTCCATTGTGTGAATACACCACAATTTATTTATCCATTCTACAGCTGATGGACATTTGGGTAGCTTCCAATCTGGGGCTATTATAAAGAGCCAGCTGCATGAGTTTTTACACAGGGCCCAGGATTCCTCCTCATTTGAGTGAATGCTTCATGGAGGTCTTTGGAACAGCACTGGCCCCTGAACTCCCGACAGCATTGTCTGTTTTGTTCTTCGGCTGGCAGATGCAGACCTTAAAAGAGAAAGGCCACAGCTCCCCACCTGTGAAAACGGACTCTTGTTTCCATGAAAAAAGTTTTTAAAAAAGACCAGCAACTGAGAACAGAAGTAAGCATTGTTTGCATTATCACAGAGAGTCGAGCAGCTGGCCACAGGGAATTTGGATCAGAGATAATAAGGTAACTTATCTTATTGAAACAGGATACAGGCTAACAATTCTTGAGCAAGGAATAGGGCATGCCCAGAGAAGTAGGAGATAGTATAAGCTGAGAGGTGAAATGCTGCCAAGAAAGCATAACTGAACCATCTCATCTCAATGGAGTACGAGTTTAAAACAAGGGCAAAAAGCCAAGATTCTTCGTAAACAAAATCACCAGCTTAACTCTTCCCTGAGAAAGCAGGGATTGCATCTTGACTCTGAGTTGCCCTGGGGATGCTGCCCAAACTCTCTATACAGTTCTGCTTCTCCTCTGTAAGGAGGGGGTGATTGCCGCACCCTTGCCGGGCTGTGAGGCTCAAGGAGACTCCATGGGCGAAAGTCCTGGCAACAGTGAGCAAATGCTGATCGGATGCTGTGTTCTCTCTCAGCCCCCAAGTGCCGTGGTTTAGACAAAAGATCTAGAGTGCATTGCTGAGAGCTCATTTGTTTAAATGGGCTAGAACGTGAATTGAAGGAATGTCAGAAGATGGACTGCTTGTTCTTTTTAAAAATGCAGAAGAAAACAAGTGAGAAGACTGTATCACTGTCAGTGCAGAGCAGAAGAGTGAGCAGAGGAGGTCAGGGTGCTCCCAAGGGGGGCGGATGAGCGCTGAGAGGCAGGATCAAGGGCGGGAGAGGGCTGTGCATGGAGCAGTTTGCCCTTTTATTCTGCTTGGCCTCACTCTGGGCATATCAAACCCTGGTTACTAAGAGAAAAGCTTCTATAGTTGTCTGTATCTTAAAATATTCTTGCCTGTCCAGACAAACCCATCATCTTAGGCACTCGACGACTTGGCTAGGTTGTCAAAGTAAGGCCTGAGGTCCCAGCATTTAAGGTGCCTTCAGGCCGCCCCTGCCCAGAACTCTCTGTGTGGGCCCCGGGTTGGTGGCTCCAAGACAGTTTCATTTCTACTGCAAGTAGTGATGACAAATGTGGATTTCAGGGCAAAATATGGGGTTGTCTTTGGAAATAAATGGCAGGCAACACAATGATGCTTTGAGGTCCTAGTGTCTAAAGCATCGCGACTGCAGTCCAGCTGTGTGTAGGCAAGTTTCCACCATGCCTGGAGTCGCCTCACTGACCTTAACCAGCGGGGCAACAGCCCCACCCCTGTAAGAGGCTGCAGGAGAGAAGGAACAAGTGCTCTGGGGTCAGGCAGGAAAACCCCTGCAGCTCAGCTGGTGTCCCACCCGAGCATGGGCCTGAAGTTCCTGTTGGAGTCCCAGCCTCAGTCATGACAACACTTCACACTGAATCATGGATGTGATGTTTTCTGGTCCTCAAAGCTACTTATTTTATCCCAACAGGAAAGAGATAAAGTGAATATCATTATACCCATTTTACAAATAAGCTCAAGCAAACCCAGAAATGATAGATGATTGGCCGATATAGGAGGAGCCATAAGCCATAGGTCCAGGTTTCCTGCACATGCTCACCAACCCATACCTTCCAGGACAAACAGCAATCTCTGATACGGGCAGATACGGCCGCCTTTCAGGTTCTGAATAACTAGACCCTGGATTGAGGGGTCATAGATAGTGGTGTTGCTAAAGCCAGGATGGGGGAGGGGGTAGCTTGTTACTTCCTACCTATGAATGTGAGGTGAACAGATTTTTGAGAGATGCTTAGGTGCTAGAGCCAATGGGAATTGGTAGCAAGCTGCTGGGGAAGAGGAAAGTGAAGATGCTCCGAGGTGCCTGGTCTGAGGATCTGCAAGGATGGTGGCTCAATCACTGTGCCAAGCAGCCCTGGAGGTCACCCCTGGTTACAGAGAATGACAAACTGGATTTCAGGAGTCATCACCGATTTCACGAGTATTAGAGTGCTACACATGCCCGCACTCTATCAGATGCAGAATCAGGTGAGGCTGGAGATATTGGTAGGAGTAACCAATTTCCCCCAAGAGCTGATGGATCTGCTTAAAAGTCATCATGGCTTCCCACTGCATTTGGAATCAAATTTGAATTCCTGCTCATGGTCTCCAAAACCACGCAGGAGCTGGCCTCTGCAGACTTCCCCACCTTATCTCTCCGCTCTCCCGCTTACCTCCAGCTTGTGTTCACCTCCAGCCCCTTACCCTTTCAAGGTGGTTCCTATCTCAGGACCTGTGAATCTGAGGCAGGCCTGGAAACCTCTTCTTCAAGATCTTCAGATAACACCTCCTCAGAAAGGTCCTCCTCAACCAGCCTCTCGGGTCACTCTCTAGCCAATTTCCTCGGTATGTTTTTCTTCACAGCATTTAACATTATAAGAAGCTACGGAATTTGTCAACATGCATGTTAACCATTATCCCCAACCACATTTTATGTTCAGTGTTAAGAGGCAATAGCTGAGCAAGAGAACTGGCCCAGGGTCATCCTGGTGGAGATGGAAAGAAGTGAGATTTATTTAAGAGATGTTTAAAAGACAGAGCTGACAGGGTTTTTGGGTAAACTGGATAGGGAAAGTGAGGACCCCTTCTAGGTCTGCATGGATGATTGTGCCCATCACTGAACTGGGTTGCCCCAGAAGAGGACCAGCTGTGCATATAAAAGGTATGAGTCAGGATTTGCACTTAGTGAGTTTGTGTTGCCTTTGAGGCATCCAGGATGTCCTACCAAGTGTGCAGCTGATACCTGGATCTGGAGCTCAGCAGAGAGATCTGAGCTGGAGAAATATTTTTGTGAGCTGCCTTTGTATGGCTGGCAATGAACATAGTGCTTGTGGATGAGATAGCCTGATAAGAACAGGACAGGGAGACAGGAGGGGGCCTCGGAGCAAGCCTTGAGGAGTTCCTCAAGTGAAGAGATGAGGGGGTGAGCTTGAAAAGGAACCAGAGGGAGTGAAGAAGGAAAACCAGGTCACAGTAGCTGCAGATGGGAGAGTATGTTGAGGTGTGGGTACCCTTCCTTGGCTCCCAAGTTGGACTCCTTGGGAGGTCACCTCCAGCACTGTCAGCCAGGGCCTGATACGTAGATGTGTGTTGAACTGGATACCCAGGCTTTCTGAGTGATCTACTGCATGGCCTTCACAAGTGCTGACTCACTTAGGCCTCACAAGGACCCTATCCTTTACTCTCTCCCATTCTTCAGAGAAGGAACCAAGGTACACAGAGAGTAAATGACCTGCCCGAGTCACACAGCTAGTGAGTGTCAGGATTCAAACCCAGAGTCCGTGGTCTTTATCACCACATACACTAATACCCTCCCTCTCTTTTTCTAGGCTCCTCTTTTGATAGCACTGATACAAAATCAGATATTTTGCAATAGCCAAAATTCAACTTTAGTAACCAAACATTAGTTCTGAATGCCAACATAAGGTATGGGCCAGTATCCTCTTAAGCATTTGGTTAAGATAATGATACAGTCTTGACTCTTTCCATCTCCCTAAAGAATTGCCTTGTCACCTTCAGAGGGAGTTCAAAAGCTCTAGGGGGCTTCAAAGAAGCTTCTGAGATCAGGATCCATACACGGAGACACTGGGCCCTTCAGGACTTCCCCTCCCTCCCGGTAGCGGCAGGAACACGGGAGCTAGAGTACACTGGAGCCATTCGTGGTAAAATCAGCTTGGCCAGCCTGTGCTGCTGCAGACATTTGCGCGGGGCGCCTTTCCACATCAGCTGAGCTTCTTGACCAGGGTCTAATTTGGGCCTGTTTCGGTTATGACCTGAGTAAGAAGATGGTCTAAGTAGAGAGTATCTCAATGATTTTGTATGACCTTGAGAGTTCCTCTTCTTAACAAGCTGTCCCTCATCATTCAAATCATGCTTCCTTCCCTGAAATGTTGATAACCAACATTTCTTTGTTGCCATTGCCCTCAAAATTTCAAAGAGTCTCTTTAAATTTTGAAAATCTGCATTTTAAATGAAAAAAAAAATATTGATATGCAACCACTCCTGTCTTTCACAAGACTAAACAGTAGTTTCTCTTTGGCTTCATAGAATCCCAGAGCAGCCAACCTGAGGATCTATGTTAGTCACTTTGTATCCAAATAACATTGTATGATTTGGTGAAAAGCCATGTGTTTGCTGTCACAAAATACAATGTGTCAAAACATCAAATTACTACTGCGAAGGCTCTTCTAATAGCCTATCAGAACTTCCTTCACTTCAGATATGACACACTTTGGGGTAGAACTTCCTATTTTAAAAACCACATAAACTCTCCCACCCGTTCCCCTTCCAGCCCTTTAGCAATCTAATTATGTAGTACTTTTGTTTTCCCACTGCTATTGCCACTTTAACATCAAATATTACCAAGCTCGGAGAAATGCACAGGAATATTAACTGCTGTTATTTTTCCTTGCTTTTAAGTTCATACATTCAGTATCTTCCCCAATGTGGCTCATTGAGGTCATGATCTATCTGGAAGATATATTATTGCCCCATGACCAGAACTCAGAGAGAAACATGGTTGCCTTTGCATTGATGTGATTATCACATGGATTTTATAGTTTAAAAAGAAAACTAGATTCTGCAATGGCATTCTTTGTAGAAATCTGACCTTTGGTGCGGCTGACTAATCTCATCAACCAATTAATCTCACACTGATTACTCTGCTCATTCATTCTCAGCAAACTGTAAGCAAAACTTCCAAGAAGAACGACTGACCCTCTCACCTGGGCTCAGCCTGGCTTTAGACCCTTCCTTTGGATTTACGTTCTTGATGATGATTCTTGACTACAAGTCTAATTTGATCACCCTTGCTCTCATAGTATCAGTTGGAAGGGCTGTGGAAGCAGAGGACCTGCGCTCACATTCTTGCTCTCTAGTCAGCCATGGAAACCAGACATTTTTGTGGAGGGACATCCTTGAGTTCTCCTTCTCCTCGATCTGTGTCTGCACCCCATCCCTGCTGCCCCAGCCAATCCATCACCAAGTCCTGTAAGTTCCGCCTCTTAAATATTACTCAACTCCACCTGCTTCTCTGTATTCCCCGCTGTCACACCCTGGCTCAGCCTCCATCACCCTTAGCTTTATAATAAATAGTCTCTGAAGTGGTCTTCCTGCCTCCAAATATGGGGTCGATCCATACGTGGGCTCTTTTAAAAATGCAGATTTGACTACAGCACCCCACCTTCTTATTACCCTGAAGCCCTGCTCCATGACACAGCCCTGGCTCTGCTGCCTTCCCAGGCTTGTCTCCCCCGCCCTCCCTCTCAGACAGCCATTTCACACAGCTTGAGACCAGCACATACACTGTGTTAGTTCACTTTCTCACATGATGCCTCTTGACATTGCTTCAGAGGGACCTCTCACTGCCCCTCTTTGCCCAATTCCTGATTATCCCCAGTGCAGAGTGTATGGCTTCTAGAAGCGTGCTCTGCATCCGTGCCCTGTACCCCATCTTATGTACTTCCCCAGGTCCTGTACCCGTCTCTTGAGCTCCCTGAACATTCTACACTTGATGGAATTTCTCTGAGTCTACCTCCAATGTCCTTGTGGGTAGGGACAGTGTGTTTTTTCTGTATCTCCTGCTCAGTACGGAATCTGTCATGAAGTAGGCATTCAGTAAATATTTGTTGGCTGGTGATAGGGTTGGGGTTCAAGGCAGTTCTTGGGGTACGTGACTTCCATCTATATCCCCTAAAGCTCCATTTAGATTTCCCCAAATATTTTATTCAAATTTTATTTTTAAAAGTGTTAAATGATTTTTCATACTTCAGCATAGTAGATTCACATACATTATTTACAAACATGTGACATACTGCAGACCAATAGGCTAAGTGTGTTGCAAAGATAAATCATTTTTGTAAAGGCTCTGAACAGATCTTCTGTCATTTGCTGGTCCCTTAAATTCCAAGGTTATAAGGGTGGTTATTTTTAAAACTGTTACAGTTTACAGCCATTTATCTGTGTGAATTAGGAATTTCTTATTACAATGTGACCAAAGCAAATGGCAGAAGTAAACTAAAGCCTGAGGCTGGTATCAGATTGCAATGGTTCCCCATAACCACAATTTCTTTCTTTTTTCTTTCTTTTTAAGATTTTATTTTTAACTACTCTCTACATTGGTACTCGAACTTTCAATCCCAAGATCAAGAGTCGCATGCTCCACCAACTGAGCCAGCCAGGGGCCCCCATAACCACAATTTCTATTTTTTTTCCATTTATTAAAACAACCTGTAATTCTCACTGGCTGGCTTCATAAGGTGAGAGTACAATAAGTTTGAAGTTATAATGGAGATGTATACTAATGAAATGCACCATTAGCCCCCTCTTTTTTAGGGATTTCTCGAAGATGTTGTTTGAAAGATGGGCCTAGCCATTTTTTTTTTTTAAAGTTTGAAAAACTACTGGCCAAGGGGGAGGAGGGTGCTGAGGCTGAGGCTGCCCAGAGATTCAGCACTCAATTCCCAAGAAAATAAGCCAACTGCTGGGGACTGGGCCCGGGAGGGCAATAGAAGAACTAGGGAGCTGGGAAGAACATTTCTGAGTTTTGTAAGGAACAGCGAAGAGAAGAAAGCAGCTCTGTGTCCCCTCTGCACATCAAGGACCCCAAAGGTCTGCAGGTCAGTCCCACTGCCTGCGTCACAACAGGGCCCTCTCTGCTCTGCTGGTGGGAAAGTCCTGGAGGAACAGATTCTTGTGCGCCCATGTGCTAGCCTCTGGATGGACAGTCCCTGTCCCTGCAAATCTGCAAGGGGAATTCTGAAGGGACACAAGTGAGGGGAAACAGGCCTCAGGCTTTTTACAGGAACCTAGGAGAGCTAAACAGGGAGGCACAATCCAGGGGCTGCCAGTATTAGGGGCAGCACAAAGGTCCCTTCTTTCTCCTTCCTCCAGATAGCGTGTCAAGCCAGTGGTATGGGTTAGCTGTCTGACTGGGCTTTGTGTGCCTTTCCCCGGTCCCTGTGAGTTTCCTTTTAACTCATTTAACAGATGTAAATTGGGTACAACATGCTCTGCCAGGTCCTCCTTTCTGGGGTTTCTATAACCATACTTGCCCAGGGCTCCCTAAATCTCACCCTGAATAAATCCTTCCCTTGTTTCTGTTTTCCCCTCAACCTAGTGTCCTATCTCCTCCCCTGCCTTTCATACTGAAACTTCTTGAAAATAAGGATTCCTTGCCTATAGGCCATCATGTCACACTCCTCCAGCCCTACTGTACCTGGTTTTTCCCTGCTGCATGAATGGTATCGTTCCCTCAAAGGTCATAGTGACTTCCTTATGCTAAAACTCAGCGCCTTCTTGTAAGTCCTGCATCCTCACTGACAACCAGATACCCTTTGCTCTTGTGACTTTGCTTCCTGCTCTCCCTCTACCTCTTTGACCATTTCTAGCTTGTCTCCAAGGACTTTATTTATTTATTTTTTTAAGATTTTATTTATTTATTTAACAGAGACAGCCAGCGAGAGAGGGAACACAAGCAGGGGGAGTGGGAGAGAAAGAAGCAGGCTCCTAGCGGAGGAGCCTGATGTGGGGCTCGATCCCAGAACGCTGGGATCACGCCCTGAGCCGAAGGCAGACGCTTAACGACTGCGCCACCCAGGCGCCCCGTCTCCAAGGACTTTAAGACCCCTTCTTGTTCTTCTCAAGGAAGACGGTTACATTTGCCAGGGCTGCTGTAACAAGGTACTACAGACTAAGGGGCTGAAACAGCAGAACTTGATTTTCTCGCAGCCTCGGAGGATGGGGTCTGAGAATGAGACGTTGGCAGTGATAGTTCTCCCCAGGCCTCCCTCTTTCCTTGGCATGGACATGGTCATCTTCTCCCCTTGCCCTTATATGTTCCCTCCTCTGTGTTTTTCTGGCTCCTAATCTCTTCCTAGGAGGACACCAGTGTTACTGGATTACGTCCCACCCTGATGACCTCATTGTAACTCAGTTGCCTTTGTAAAGAATCTGACTCCAATTACAGTCACATTCTGAGGTCCTGGGGGGTCAGGACCTCAACACACAAATGCTGGGGAGGAACACAATTTAGCCCATAGCAATAGGCTTCCAGACAAGGTTCTTGACCTTTTTAAATGCTTCTCTCCTACACCCATTTCTAAAGCTTCATATATTATTATTCAGTGAATGCTTTTATCAATTTCATTTTTTAATTAAAAAATATATCTCTTTAAAATAAAGTGGAGCAATCCTTTAGTGTTTGAAGAAAAGGTTAATAAGAGGATATGATTTTCAAGGAAAAACCTATGTCTCAAAGTTGTTTGCTGAGCTTTGAAAACAAATTCCCACCAAGTTTTCAGACACCTGCCAGTGATGTCACACATTGTGTTCTCTCCACAAATGCCATTCTCACTTCTTACCCCTCATCTGTTGCCCAAAATTCTCCAAAAACTTTTTTTTTTAATTTTTAAAAAGATTTTATTTATTTATTTATTTGACAGAGAGAGGCAGAGAGAGCAAAGCAGCGGGAGTGGGAGAGGGAGAAGCAGTCTTCCCACTGAGCAGGGAGCTGGACGCAGGGCTCAATCCCAGGACCCCAGGATCATGACCTGAGCTGAAGGCAGACACATAACCACTGAGCCACCCAGGCACACCCCCTCCCAAACTCTTTCAATGATTTCTCCTCTCTGCTTCCCTTCATGCCCAAACAGTTCTTCCATCCTATATGTCTGTCCCTCAAGACTGGCCACGTGATTTTTGAGACCAAGTTCAAAATTTGTAGGGCTCTTTGTTCAAAATCTATCAAGAGTTTCAAAAGAGTGATAGCAGAGCATTAAACCAAGCACTGGGCCCTCAGAGCATGGTCCTATGTGACTGTGAAGGTCACATGTCCTTGAAGCTGGCCCTGCCCCTCCATTACCCCTCCCATGCCACCCTGTACTCCACCCCCATTGTTGCCCTGGATTTCCACTCTAGCCTCTTGTGACCCCACATCCATCTCACCTTCCCCATCCCACCCCATCTGCCTGATAACTCCTACTCTACGACATCTGCACTGGTATCCTCTGCTCAAAGCCTTTGGTATTTCCTTATTTTCTACCAAACTGGGCACAGCCTCTTCAGGCCGGCATGTTAGGCCCTGACTTCCTGACTTGACTCCTACTCACGCCTGCCTGACACAAAGCTTGAGGCAAATGTTCTAGTCACTCTCCTCGGACTGTTCTCCATGGAGCTCGATCTCCAAGCCTTGTGTTTCTGAAATCTTACCCTCTTCATCTGTGCCATCAGAACCTCTCCAAAGATTAAGACCTACATCTTTCAAGAAGTGTTTTCTGGGTCTGGCCTCTTCTTTCTGGTCAGCCCCACATGTTCAGGTGCTGTGGTAAGCACTACTGCACACTGCTCCTTGCCAAGGGCTTGTGTGTTTTTATCCTTTAAACCCCCCATAGCCCCAGAGGCAGTTCTATCACGATGCCCTGGGGTGGGGGTGCTTAGAGGGGCTGGGTGTGTTGTACAAGGTCACTTGCATGGTGGTGGACCAGGGTTCAACCCAACAGTCTGGCTCAGAGTTTGTGCCTGTCTTGTGCCTTGTGTGGCTGGTATTTGTGCATTTCTTCTATATCCGCACTAGACAACGAGCCCTTTGAAGAAAATAGATCTTTTTCATCTTTGTTTTCCTTGAGGCATTTCCTTTGTCTCCACGTTCAGCCCATATTGTTTAAGTGACAGAACAGGAAGTTTTGAAACACTGGGTTAGCCCAGGAAGACGCAATGACCAAATATATTACCTTACATTTCCGAACACTGAGCCAATTAAGGATTCCTTGGAGTGACAACGACCCTTTTCAAAAGCAGTGTACTTCAGGGACCATTCAGGAAATATATATTTGTCAGTCACACTTGACTTATGAATTGGTAGATTCAACTCTGCATTGGCTTGCCTGCCTTCCAACTGAGAGCCGTCTGAGGGGATCTTTGATTGGATGGAGGCAGTCCAGTTCCCCCACATTTGCCCTGTGGTTTGGTTTTGTATTAACCTCTGCCTCCACCTCAAATCCACCCTCTCAAGCTAGGCTATCAGAGGGTAAGGGAGGAATCCAGATTTCTTAGTCTCCCATATTTCTTTTCTTCTCACTGGCACTGAGGGAGCCAGCTTCTTTCAGAACTTCTGTGGGGTCCAAATGCAAATTGTTCTCATCTCTCCCTTTCCTGCCCAAGAACCAGTGATGCAGAGTGAAAACTGAGAGAAGTTTTAGAGAAAGGGTCACATGGTCAACAAAGAAGAATGAGGAAAAAAAAACAGATTACAAAGCAGTATGTGTAATAGGATCCCATTCTTATATTTTTATATTTAAATAAATGTGCGTGTTATACTTTACCCATAGACATTTGAGAAAATATGTCTTGTAAAAAGGAAAACATACCTGGGTGGCTCGCTAGACTGAGCATCTGACTCTTGATTTTGGCTCAGGTCGTGATCTCAAGGTCTTGAGACTGAGCCCCATGTCGGGATCTGTGCTCAGTGCGAAGTCTACTTATCCCTCTCCCTCTGCTCCTCCCTCTACTTGTGCACGCTCTCTCTAAAATAAATGAAAAATATGTTTTTAAAATAATAAATACGTAAATAAGGAAGACATACTTTCCGAAGATATTCACCAAAATGTTTTCAGTGGTTGTATCAGAGTAGTGAATCTTGGATGC
Source organism: Ursus maritimus (assembly GCF_017311325.1). Taxonomy (NCBI): domain Eukaryota; kingdom Metazoa; phylum Chordata; class Mammalia; order Carnivora; family Ursidae; genus Ursus; species Ursus maritimus. The sequence goes on from NW_024426774.1 coordinate 78,101,485, forward strand.
AACTGTCTTAATTTTTTAAAAATGTATTTTAGGGGTGCCTGGCTGGCTCAGTCAGTACAGCATGTGACTCTTAATCTCAGGGTCTGAGTTCAAGCCCCAAGTTGGGCATGGAGCCTACTTAAAAAATAAATAAATACAAACTGTATTTTAAAATTTTTCTAAAGTTGAGTGTTACTTGGGATGTATGTGTTTCATATTGAGTTGGAACTTTAAAAGCATGGGACAAGCAGCCTACACTCTTGAGCTCATCTCTTCACCTCACACAATTCTCACTCTGGACACTGTTGGGATAAACAGGAGGAACTAGGTGCCACCCAAGGTCCTTTGCTTGTGGCCTACAGGCATGTGAGTGCCTTCACTGGGCAGAAACTTGGTCAGGAGCATACCACTTCCCCTTTGAGCGGGAATTCCAGGGCTAAGGTGGTGATGTGATTTGACCCAAGAGGGTGTACAAGCCTGGAGGAAAAGGGAATTGAGCAGAGCTCTCCTGATTCACCATCTCGTGTGTTCACCACAGTGCTCTACTTCCTGGCGTTGCTTTTTGCCACACTTGGGGGCTGGGTGTCAGCCCAGAGCTCACTGGAGGTTCCCTTCTTGGGACCATGTGAGGTAGGGACAGGGAATGACTCAGAGGGGGTCCTTCCACCCTGCCAGCTAATGCCCCCTCTGTCCCTCTTGCCCCTCTACTTCAAAAGTGCATCACCTGCCCTGCTCCTAACCTCTTCTCAACCTACAGCAACCTGCCCACCACAAGCTAGCATGTTGTTGGCATTCTAGAAATGCTGGTTGAGTGACCAGACCTTCGCATGCTCTGTACTCTAACTTGATTCCATGTTGCTCTTCACACCTCTGCTCAGACAGAGATCTCTTAGTAACTCTAGCCCTCTTTCACCCCTTTGCTGGAAACCCAGCCTAAGGGAACAGAAAGAATATCACTTCAAACAATACCTTATTTCTCTACTTCAACATTCCCCAGTTTCAGATAAAAGGAATGGGGGAGAAAATGCATGAACACAATGAAAACAAGCCAAGAATGTCTGAATAGTTGGACACTGTGTCCTATTTGTCCCTGACAGTACCATCAGAACTAAAACCTGCCTGGGTCCATGCTCTTGCCACTCATCCAGCCTGGACTCCTCTCCCTCCCACTGGCTCTGTCCTGCTCTTCTCCATAAAGCCTTCTCAGCCCATGTGAGCCCACAAAAGCTACTTGTGACAGTGCTTATATTATGAATTCACTGTTAATCTGTTTATATCTTATCTCCTCCCAGATATAAAGCTCTTTGAGGACTGAAATCATATTTCTGGACACAGCAAAATGTCCTGGTCTTGGGACTGGGCAAAATGCCTGGCTCAACCCCATGGTGGTTATAAGACCACAGGTAAGTTGCTCAAACTGCTTCGAGATTTGGTTATCTCTTCTCTCAGGCAACAATAATCTTTACCTCATAGGACTGGTGAAAAGATGAAATGAGACAATACATATAAGAGTTCTGGTAATTTAATTATTTTCCCAACATTTAACATCTTGCCATCCTTCCCAATACCTAGTGCAAGGCCTTTCATGTAAATGTTCAATAAACATTTATTGATTGATTGACAGACGGTGAGTTATACTCCATTCCTTCCTGAATCTCCTCTGTGTATCTCAGAGGGTTGGCCCATAGGAATATACTATGAAAGGGTTTAGATGCGTACTTTGATAGCCACAAGAAATTAGAGATAAATATTATTGGTTTTTATTCAACAATCCATCTATAAAATAGTATCTTTTTTTCCATAAGTTTCCTACACCCAGAGAAAAATAACATGAAAATAACATGTTTGAGAAAAAGTCCATGCCAATGAGTCCTAATGGAGTAGGACTTGTATGAGCAATTGGTATTCTCTTCCATAAAAGAGCTTTAAGAAAATGTGATCTATCCATTAGAAAGTAGGTGTATGGGTCAGGGATTCGGCCAGAAATAGATGGCATACATAAAAGGAGTAACTGAAAAGAGTTTAAGTTTTTTGTTTTGTTTTGTTTTTAACAAAGAGTTGTGAGAGACCAAAAAGGAATGGTGAAATAGTCGGTGTTACAACAATGGGGATCTTAGTTCTGCTAGATCTAAAGGGGCAAAGGAAGGAAAAGTTACTGGTAACCAGAAAGAACTACGTGTTAGAGAGGCCACCTGACATATGCTGAGGTCTCCATTAGAGGAACACAGATCTGCAGAAAGGGAGCTGGTAGAACCAATACCCCAACTTTCCTTTCTGCCTGTCCTCCAATATCCTACTGGGGCTTCAACCCAACCAAAAGCCAAAGGGCAGGGGCTATGTTGGTAGTCCACTGAGGTTAGCCCCCTGAACAGAGAGCCGGGTGGACAGTGGATCTCAAAGGCAAATTGCGAATATCCAGCATGATAGGAAAGGAGAAAGAGAAGTCAAGGGAAATTACGGTAAATAAAAATAACAACAAAAGTGGATGCCAGAAATAAATCCAAATAAATAAGTTTAGTAATCACAATAAATGTAAATAGATGAAAGAGATTCTTAGATTGGAAAAGCAAAAAGAGAGTCTACTACAATTTCCATTTAAAGGAGACATATCTCAAGCAAAAGATACTGACAGGTGGAAAACAGAAAAAGATATATCACTTAAATACTAATGAAAGGGGAGCTTCTCTAGTAACACTAATATCAAACATGAAAGAATTTGAGGTGAAAATTTTTAATATAAGTGAAGAAACCAAAACACCAAGAAGATACAAAAATCATGAACTCATACCTAGTTAATAATATAATTTTAAAATATACAAAGTTAAAATTGATGGATTTATGTGAGCAAACTGACAAATCTACAATAGCAGGAGATTTTAAAGCCTATCTCTCAGGACTTGACAGAAAGAGCAGACTAACAGTTATAAGACAATTAAGGCTCCCCAAATTTGAAAAAACATTTAAAAAATGGCTAACTCTAGTAGATAACCTATAGGCTCCTGCACCTGTCAAACAACACACATTTTTTTTTTCAAGCACAATTGGAACATTTTCACAACTCATCACACTAGGCCACAAAAGAAGGCTCAATTAATTTCAATGAATCAATATCATAACAACCATGGTCTCTGAAAGAAATCCAATATTAGTGATTATTGGAAATCAATAAAAAGATATCCAAAACACTTCTCCCATGTATTTTGAAACCAAATGGCATACTTCTCATACTTATAAATAGTTCATAATTTAAAGATGAGATTCAAGGGAAATTATAAAACATTTAAAACTAATAGTTCTGAAAACCCAACATATCAACTCTTTTGGAATGCAGGTAAAGAAGTACTTACAGGGAAAATCAAAGCCTTAAATACATCTATTAGAAAACAAAAAGACTGTAAACTACGAGCTGGGAATTAAAGTCATGAAGAACAGTGAATTTAGTATCTGTCTTTGTATATTTTCATCTAAGGAGTAGTAAATTTATAAGCTCTTTTTTGGTGTTGTAGCTGTTTTGTTTCCTCAGTGCTTGGCACATATTAGGTGCTCAATAAATGCTTGGTGAATGAATGGGGCAGTGAATGCCCAAGAAATTTCCTATTTTCTAGTAACCACATTAGAAAAATGTAAAAATATGGGGCACCTGGGTGGCTCAGTCGGTTAAGTGTCTGCCTTCAGCTCAGGTCATGATTTCCAGATCCTGGGATCAAGCCCCATGTAGGGCTGCCAGCTCAGCAGGGGGTCTTCTTCTCCCTCTCCCTCTGCCTCTCCCCCTGTTTGGGCTCTCTCTGCCTCTCTCTCTCTCTCAAATGAATGAATAAAATCTTTTTTAAAAAATAAAAATGTAAAAATATAAAACAGGTAAAACTAATTTTAATATTATATTTTATTGAATTCATTGTATCCAACATATTGTCATTTCAACAATAATCAATATAAAAAATTACTGAGATGTTTTACATTCTTTTTTTCTTACTAAGCTTTGAAAGTCAGTGTGTGTCAGTGTGTATTTCACACTTAAAGCCAATCTCAATTTAGATGCTAAATTTTCATCAGAAATACTTGATTGGGGGCGCCTGGGTGGCACAGCGGTTAAGCGTCTGCCTTCGGCTCAGGGCGTGATCCCGGCGTTATGGGATCGATCCCCACATCAGGCTCCTCCGCTATGAGCCTGCTTCTTCCTCTCCCACTCCCCCTGCTTGTGTTCCCTCTCTCGCTGACTGTCTCTATCTCTGTCGAGTAAATAAATAAAATCTTTTAAAAAAAAAATACCTGATTGGTTTTTAGATTTCATAACATTTAACAAAATTAAAAATTATTTTCATATACCGAAGTTGTTTGATACTTACTTAAAAGTTTTCCAATAACTGAGTTGTCCATTTTTAAATTTAAATATTAAAATCAAATAAAATTTAAAAATTCAGTTCTTCAGTCACACTGGGCACATTTTAAGCACCCAACAGCCTCATGTGGCTAGCTAGAGGCTACAGGATAGACAGTGTAGTCCTTGTCCATGAAGATATTCATGGAGCAAAGAACTGCCTTTTCCAAAGTATTCCTCCTTAACTTGTCTGCTGGCCTATGTTAGGCTATGGAACTTTCCATTCTGACCTCAATATAAAGCAACTTTCCCGCCTAAGATACTAGGTAAGAAGTAAAGTAGCTCTGGACTATCAAAGTAGCCCCTCTTCCAACAGCCCATGAAAATCTCTATTTAACAACAGCAATAATCACATTATATTCTTACTTTGTTAAGGATCAGTAAACCACATTTCAAAACATTAAACCCTTATGTAATGGAAGCAGGAGGGTAGTTTGCAAATGAATTCATAGCACTAGATTTCAGAGGACCTCAGGAAGAAAGTGTTGAGAATTCCATGGGTTCATTCTCTCTCCAATCTCTAAATTGAGTGCCTCTGGGAACAAAGTAGAAGGAGAGCTCACGGCAACACTGCTCACCGTGTTTAAACTCCCACCTCCCACCCTCCAGGGCTTCATGACAAGCCCAACACCAACACACCAGGCCACCTGTCTCCTCCTTCCCCTGCTTGGCTTGGTCAGAAAGGAGGGCTTATTTCAGCTAAAGAAACCGAACACCCCCAATCGGGTCATTCTTTCCACTTTGGCATAAATTCAAGACATTCAGAACCCTTGGGAGGCTCTTCACCACATGGCCATGCCCTCTTTGCCTCTCAAGCCTTGTCTTTCCAGCTTGTGGAAAGAGAAGCTCAGAAAAACAGTTCAAGGGCTCTGCTTCTGGCACTGCTACTGACTCACAGTGAAACCTGGAGCAAGTCTTTTTGGCTGAGATTCTAAAAAGGAATAAAATCTTCCCTACTTATGTCCTAGACTATTACGAAGGTCAAAGGAGAATATGTATTCTATGTAAAAATACCTGGAAAAGTATAGAGTACTTACAGACCTAAAGTATCATTTTATTTTATTTTATTTTATTTTATTTTATTTTATTTTTAAAGATTTTATTTATTTATTTATTTGACAGAGACAGAGACAGCCAGCGAGAGAGGGAACACAAGCAGGGGGAGTGGGAGAGGAAGAAGCAGGCCCACAGCGGAGGAGCCTGATGTGGGGCTCGACCCCACAACGCCGGGACCACGCCCCGAGCCGAAGGCAGACGCCCAACCGCTGCGCCACCCAGGCGCCCCTAAAGTATCATTTTAAAATCATGTTGGTTGCAAGTTTCCCAACATATACCCAAGAAAGACTTAGAAGCCCAATAGGCCTTCTCATTTCCTGTTGCGGATATAAATCAGAATAAAATTTCGCAGGGAAATGTGACAGTATCTATCAAAATGTTAAGTGTTCATACCTGTGGAATCACAAATCCCATGTCTAAGCGTAACCGGAGAAATAATCATGTGTTGAAGAAGATGCATGTGCAAGGATTTCACTGAAGCAGAGTTTGCAATAGCAAAAATTGAAACTCGCCTGAAGTTCCAGCCATAAGTAATAATAAAGAGAGCTATGCAGCTGCTACAGAATGAGGTAGACCTATGTATATCTATGCAAGTGAGGCCATAACATTTTGATAGTTTATAAAAGCAGATTACAGATAGAATATATTAAATAATATAAATATATTATTCATATTGCATTAAAACTACGGAAAACATCAGTAAATGACCTTTTAGGAGACAGACTTTGGTAGTAGGCCTTTCACTTTTTACTTTTGTTTCTATTCGGTTTAAACTTTACATTGAGCATATGCCACTTTTTGATAAGCAAAAGCAGTTAAGGTGTTTCCATCTTTAAAAAAAAATGATGAAAGAGAAAAACTTATGCCAAAAATGTACTCAGCAGTAGGGATTTGAAATGATTTAAAGATATGGTCCATTTCCTTGAGGGATTCGCAAATTAGCTAGGCATATTTAAAGAAAAGAGTAGGTCCTCCTTACTCCCCAAATAATTATCTCAGTTTTCCAAAGAACTTTGTAATTTTATTTTTACATGGCTATATGAGACCTTCCTTTTCACTATTTTTAAACCTTTTTTAGCTTTCAAAGTCCCAAGATACACTTAATCGCACTTTTTTCTTTCTTCACTCAAGAAGTATTTGTAATGTACCCCACAGCCAAGGCACTGTACCATGTGTTATGGTAGAATGAAGGGATTTCTTACTGTGACCTTGGGGAGTTTGCAGTCTGATGGGAAACACAAGGGATGTGTATAAAGAATAATAATGCAAGGGAGAATGACAAGTGCCCAAAGGGATAAACTAGATAAAGGATTCTGGGGCCTTAGAGCGCATGCCCGGGGGAATGTAACAGGCAAGAGGATGGTGAGAGATTTGTGAATGGGGGCACTGGCCCTGGGTTGTGAAGTGGTGGGATTTGGAAAAGCAAGTATCGTTTTCCAAATGTAGAAATGAATTAGAAATGTATAGGAGTTAAAGCAAGTGCCAAAGTTTACTGCTGTTTTTATTTCCAATGACTAACTAAACCAACCCTCTTGCCACACACCACTCCTTTGTTATTGTTTAACCAAAGGGAAAGCATGTGAACTTGGTGCCCACTGGTGGTCTACCAGTCCCCCTCCCAACAGGAGCATAATCCCAGGGTGGGCCTTTGGAGCTCTGGCTGAGTTTTGGTAGTGCTGGTTCAGATTTACCACCCTTTACCCCATAAAAAGAGCTGTTGGATAGATTTTTCTGGTAACTGGAAATCTCTGAACAAGCCTGATCTCAGAACTGAGTCAAAAATTATGTCTGTGTGTAACTCATGCTCCACCTTCTAAACGTGGGGAAGCAGCTCATGTTCACAGTGGCCTGACATGTCCAGTGGGATGGTGTGCAGAGCCAGTCAGTGCGGTGTTCCACGGAACCAGGCCCTTGAGCAAAACACTCCTCTGTGAAACAGCAGTTCTAACCATTTCCTCCTAAATCCTTATTTCAACATTCTAGAATGTCCCTCAATAAAGATGCTCATTTTTCCCCCTTTGTTCTCACAACAGTTTAAAGAAAGCTTGCAGGAAGGTCACCCCTTCCTCTGGTAGCAGGGCTGAATCCTGATAACCAAGAGGGGGCCATCATGCGACTGGTGGCTTTGATTGAGTAAAACATCATTCTAACAAACATTTTGGGAACCACTAAGACTGTGGGCAACAGATGTTCATAGACCCAGTTAGCCAGGATGGTTCTCTTCCAATCTGTTCTATAGGTATTTATTAAGCAGTGAACATGTCCCAGGCACAGGGGATACAAAGATAAATGACCTGGTCCTTACTTAACCTCTAGGCATCTGCAGCTTGGGGGAAGAGATGTTGTGGCAAATCATATTAATAGCCACCATTATTTGGGTCCTCTTCTAGGTCAGATTCTTTGCCAGTACAGTTTCTACAATCCTGCAAGATAGGTTTTGTTAACTTCTTTCCACAGATAAAGAAGCAGAGGCCTCAGGGAGCACAGAAGAGATACACAGAGCATAGGAGAGCCCAGGTAGAGGCTGGAATGCTCTCTGTCCCACTAATGACTGGAAGTATACACAAAGCCCACAGGAGCAAAAGAGTGCACAGAAGCTGGGAGTTATGATAAAACAGAGAGGACTGTAAGGGGCAGGTGGAGAGGTAGGCAAGTAGCCCTAAGACATGAGAGGTCCATAGGGAGAGAGTCCCAAATCCATGAATCTGGACAGACAGAGATGGCAGCGCTTGTGACCAGGAAAGAAGCAAGAGCTATGCTTCTAGGGCAGAGATGGTATGAGCTCAGTCTTCTTTTATTCAGCTGTACTTTTGTCAGCCATCTTGAAGCTTCAGGAGGACAAACACAAGAAAGATGTAGGAGCATGCTAATCTACTTTCCTGGAAGGGTGATACTCCACTGGGAGTGACTTGGCAGAATCACTTCATGTCAAGCAGAGCACATTGTGCGTCTGCCACAGACCAAATACTCCAGTGGAGGGAGTAGGCCAGTGGGCTGGTCAAATTTGCACTGGTCCAAGAGGTTTATTTACCTTTTCCCCCATTTCCCAAAAGCCCTGCTGGTAGCGGTTAAACTTGATCTGTAACATAGGGCAAGACACACTTCCTGCAGATGCTTACTGACTCATCTGTATAATGTGCAGAGTTGGACGTGCTGATTTCCAAGGTCCCTCCCTGCTCTCAATGTCCACAAACTTAAGTCAGCATTTTGAGAAGACAAATTCTTACACCTCTTCACCCCTATTTGATGAGCTATTTTTATTGCAATAATCAAACTTTACATGTGGAAAGAAGTATCCTAAGTCCTAAGCATATTGTTACACAAGGGGAAAAAAACTATCCTAAGCCCTAAGTGTATTGACAGAATATAGAAATGTGGGTGTTGAAGATCTTAAAAGTGGCAAGTATCAGAATGCAGGTTTTAATCTAGTTTCTATCATCTATTGGCTACTAAGCTTTAGACCCACTCTTCCCAAACCCCAGTTTCTATATCTGCCAATTGTAGGAAAGCATCTTACTGTGTAGAGTTGTTGCAAGGATCAAATAAGATGATAAATATAAAAGAGTTTTTGGAAAGACAAGAAGCTAGCCAAGTGTATGTTAGGAATGGAATTTCCAGTATTAAATTCCTGATGGTTCAAGATTGGGCTGGCAGGCAAAAGATAAGAGGAAATGTATTATGGGTGAAGAAGGCCAATTATGGATCAGGGCCCAGTAAAGTGGGAGAAAGAGTTTGCTGACAAAATAAGAACAGGAAGAGTGGGTGATTTGATTTCATTTGAGAAGGGAGAGAGCAAATGGCAGCAGTAAGAGTACGTCAGAGGAAAGACAGAACTCCATTAAGCAGGTTCTTCTTTGTGTAAACGTATCTCCTCCTGTGGGAAACAAAGCACCGGGGTCATGAGTGCTGGAGTTCATGTTGCTTCTCAGATTGCTCACCTTGGGATCATCTGGCTGCCCCCACCATGGCATTTAAGGATGAGGAGACACACCAGGGAAGAGCAGATGACTTACCTGAGGTCACAGGAGTGGGAGCAAACTCAAAGGGCCTAGGAAGGGAACACCATCAGAGAGTGAAAGGTGCAATCATTGCCTGAGCTGGAGTTTGAGGCTGTGTAGAAGGCAGATCTCACCTGATTCTAAAGGGTTGTACAGGGTCCTACCCGGAAAGGATTTTAACCTTCAAGAGGAGAGTTAAGAGACTCTTGCATGAGAAGCAGGCCAGAACCAACAGGACAGATGTATATCTTATGTTGAATCCAGCGAGGTTCGAGGGTAACAATGTAAGTTTATATACTACCTACCTCTATACAGTACCATACAGTACTACATGGTAGATCCCTCATGTTATGGTAAAGTAATTTTGTACTCTATATAGCTTCCCTGGGCATAGGTTGTGCAAATGAGCCACTAACAACTGGTTTGTTGTCATCCCCATTAAAATGGTGGAAATTGTTATTTTGTTATATCATTATGTCTGTTACATACTCAGGGCCTTCCATGTATTCTGTGCTGTGCTAGTATGTATATAACCTCCAATCTGCACAACAACCCAGTTACATAGGTATTTGCAGATGAGTAAACTGATGTTCAGAAAAGTTGGGTAATTTGCCTGAGGTCACACAACTGGTAAGTGGCACAGCCAAGGTTTAAACCCAGTTATAGCTGGTTCCAGAGCCCAGCCAATGTTATTCTTAACTACCGGTGCTTGGTGCTCTAGGACACAGTGATGGCAGAGAAGCAAAGAAGCAACTGTAAGAGCCAAAACTCTGAACGGTCTCTGTAGCAAAATCATTAAATCGATCAAAAGTCAGCAATCAAAATCATTATTCCTGCACTGCACCTAACTGCTATTGCATTTAGTTCAAGACAGCACTTCCTCAGTCTGGCAAGGAGAGCAAGTCTGCCAAGGTAGCAGGAAGTTCCATTAACATGGGATCTCAAAGTAGATGAGGATCCATGTCTGTGCGGTGTTGAGCAGGCCACAGGAAAATATTTACTCTCAGGTAGCATGAGCTGAGTCAATTCAGCAGACACTTCTTGAGCATCAACACTTACTAAATCTTGTGTATGCTAACTGGGAAGGGGTGTGACATGTGACCTGCAGGTGACATGTAAGAAGACAACATCATTATATTTGACTAATGCTATTAAGTGTCTTGGGACTCTTTTTAAAGATAATCTTTATTAGGTGACTCAATAATTTCATCCAGCCAGGCCATATTACAGAAATGATTTAAAGAAGCCCTATTTTTATCACATGACTTAAAGATCTAGAAGAGAAATAAAGAAAGAAAAAAATTCAAGTGATAAGCTTAAGAGACATGAATCATTACCTTAAGCATGAGGAAGGAGAATGGAGTAGCCCAAGGCAGAGCAATAGTGTCTTTAAGTTGCTATTATGGGGATGTCCAGAGGTACAGGCCACAGTTGGGAGTTACCTGCATCCCTTGCTGTCTCCAAGGGCACTCCCTTTATCCCCTCACAAATGTTAGGAACCCTGGAAACAAGGTGGCAGGGAAGCCAAGCTGGAAACATTCAAGTAGAGTAGTATTAAGTCTTAGGGGTTACTGACCCTATTACAGGAATCTCTCCCTTTAAAATTATTTGTTAATAAAAATAATAACATTTATTAATAGCTACTAAGAGGCAGGCACTGTGGCAATATCTACAGATACTGTTTCTCTCTCTTTTACCAACTACCTTGTGAAATAGGTTTTAATATCTGATTTTTGGACATGAAAAATACCAGAAACTCAGTAAGGTTAACTTGGCTGAGTTCACATATTCAGCATTTTCACCCTTGCTTTTCTGATTCTAGGGCCCAAGCACTCCCCTCCATCTCATACAACCGTTGCGTCTTTAAGCCAACCAACATTTACTGAATCTTCACTCTGAACAGTCAGAAACTGTTGTGGAAGAATTCAAGAAAGCAAAAAATGTACTTCTGGACAGCAGAGAGTTTAAAATCTAGAACAGCAGACGGATTCACACAAGAAGAAAAATAACATCACTACAAGGCACTGAAGAGATAATTAAATGCATGAAAAGAGGGCTTGGTGGCTTGCACTTGGGGAGTGTTACCCTAGGCAGAGAGGGAGTGATGCAGTTCATCCCTGAACTGGTCTTGGAGGAGTGAATAAAAATTAGCTGGAAACAGGCGGGGTTACATATGTTCTAGCCGAAGACTTTCCACAGTAAACTTTCTTGTGCCAGAGAAAGGACTACAGTCTTGGTACTTGTGAAGTCTGGGGAGAAGCAGCATGAGCATTCTGGAGACATTCTGAAAGACTTGCTCCTTCTTTTTAGTTAAAAAAAAAAAAAAGTACTGAGGTGGGGCGCCGGGGTGGCTCAGTTGGTTGAGCGACTGCCTTTGGCTCAGGTCATGATCCAGAGTCCTGAGATCAAGTTCCGCGTCAGGTTCCCTTCTCAGCGGGGAATCTGCTTCTCTCTCTGACCCTCATTGCTCTCTTTCTCTCTCAAATAAATAAAATCTCAGGGAAAAAAAAAATACTGAGGCAAAATTTACATAGAGTGAAATGCATAGATCTTAAGTAGAAATTCAGTGATTTTGATAAATAAATACACATGTATAATCACTCTAATCCAAATACAGATCATGTATGTTACCCCAGAAACTTCCTTCATGCCCCTTCTCAATCTCTACTCCCCATCCCCGTAGGCAACCACTGTTTTGACCCTATATCCATAGGTTAGAACTTCACAGGAAAAGAATTATGTCCTGTGTGTTATTTTGTGTCTAACTTCTTTTGTGCTGCATAATGCTTTTGAGGTTAGTTCATGCTGTTGCCTGTAGTAATTGTTCATTTCTTTTCAGTTCTGAGTAGTATTCCATTGTATGGATGTTCTGCTTATTCATTTTTCTTTTGTGGTGGGTATCTGGGTTGTTTCCAGTTTGGGGCTACTATGAATGAAATTGCTATGAACATGATTGCTACCCCAGTATCATTTTAAAATCCATTCTCTAGTCTCTTGTCTCTCTCCTTTATTTTGTGAGAATTCAGATGACATCCTGCGTTAGACACCAAAAGACCTAGAGCTCAAGCCCCTTTCCTGTTAGAATAATCACACACATGAAAGCCTTCATGTTCAGATCTACCCAGACCAAATAAGTAAGTCAATATGTGTACCTTATTTTGTTTATAAAGAGGTTTTTTTTAAAAAAGATTTTATTAATTTATTTATTTGAGAGGGAGAGAGAGAGAGCATGTGCATGAGCAGGGAGAGGGGTGAGGGGAGGGACAGAAGGAAAGGGAGAGAGAGAATCCCAAGGAGACTCTGCACTGAGACACAGGGCCTGATATCATGACCTGATCTGAAATCAAGAGTTGGATGCTCAACCGACTGCACTGCCCAGGAGCCCCTGTTTATAAAGAGTTTTGATAAACTTGGATAAAATTATTTGCAAGAAGTTATGGAAGTACAGTTTTACAGTTCACAACTCATGGAAATTTTTAGCTGCCCCACATTTTAACTACTCTGTGTCTTCCTGAGCAATGTTGTAGTAACAATTTCCCCAATACATACACAAGGATGTCCCAACCATCCATCTGTGAATCCATGCTGTTAAGAATGAAAGAAGCAAAAAGAAAATGGAAGCAACATTTCTTTCTCTTTCCTCCATTTGCAACAAAGTTGGAGTCAATGAGGTTAATAAACTAGTTAGTAACAAGAAGAGATTTGACCTATAATCAGAATATTTTCCATACACCACTTGGGCGTTCCCTCTGCAAACCCCCAACTCAACCCCAGTTGGTACTCTGCAGATTGTCAGTGCTGAAGACTGGACACCTTTGTGATGTGCCATCATACTATCCTCATTCACTCACAAGGTGGCTTTTCCTGTCATTCAACATCCATGTTTGAAGACCTTTCTCATTACCAAAATTCCTGATTCATTTAGAAAGGCCTCTAGAGGAATATCTAGTTAAGTATGGTAGACTGGGTCATGTATTTGCCTCTACTCTCTCCAAAATCTTCCATAAAATAACATACATGAATCAGAAAGAAGAAAGAAAGAAAGAAAGAAAGAAAGAAAGAAAGAAAGAAAGAAAGAAAGAAAGAAAGAACTACAAGGACACAGAACAAGAGAGGAAATGACAGTAACAGAGTTTTGGAGCCTGGAAATCATATGGGCTTTTGCTGACACACTTTGCATCCTTGAGAAAGCTAAAATCTAAGCTAGCAGAGGAAGAAATTCAGAGGTAGACTGACTTCCGGCAGAAAGCTAGAAAGACTCAAGAACTAGAGGCACTAATACCTTTCAAAGTGGGAGTCCAAGTGAGAATAAAAACAGGAATACACAGTTTAAAGTCACTTTCAGAACCAGTTACACTTGAATTCTTGAATACACTTTAATTCTATCCTAAGCAACCAGGCAATTGTTCCAACCCAAGCTGGGATAAGGTTGACTCTATGGGGAGGAGGAGCTAGACTCTGGCCCTAAGGACAGCAGGAATGGTGGAAGATGTTGTTACCATACTGAAAAGAGGGGATTAAGTGAAGGTCAACTCTTGGGAGAGTGACATCTCTTATCCCTTGTCCAATCTGACTCCAGGGACACAGACAGCCAGGCTTGTGTCTCCTAGGAGGAGAAGCAAGACCTCCTCCTACTCTTTACATTTGGAGATTTCCCAATAAAACATCTCTGTCAGATCAGCCAACAATGAAGTCTACCAATCAATAAGCATCACATCCCCACACCGAATTTCCACTCTTAATTGTAAGTGGGTCACCAGACTTTTGAGAAAGCCTTCTAATATGAACTATAAGGGTCAAAACAAAAGGAAATGGGGGTGGGAGGTCGGAAGAAATAGGCAAAGAACAGAAGAAAACATATATAATTAATATCCTTACAGAGATAAGTAAAGATATTATATCCAAGAGACAAGAACAAGAGGTTACAAAAGAAATTTTTAAGAAGGGAGTCCTTAGGAATCAAAGACATGTAGAATTCAATGAAACAGTTAGAAAATACTGTTAGGTAATATCACATAGAACAGAGAGAAAAATTTTAAAAAGTTGGAAAAAAATTTTAAATATTAGTGAATAAATTGAGATGGTCTGATATCTGGAAGGGAATTAGAGAATGAACAAACAGAGAAGGCAAGGCAAGGGAATAAACCAGTCACATGAAACAGTTGCCTGGAATGGAAGGATGTGCATATATAGATGGGGAGGGTTCACCAAGTGCCCAGAGCAGCAAGGTACAGGCCACATGAAATTTCAGAACAGCAAGGACAGGGGCGCCTGGGTGGCTCAGTCGTTAAGCATCTGCCTTCGGCTCAGGGCCTGATCCCATAGTCCTGGGATCGAGCCCCACATCCGGCTCCCTGCTCCCCTAGGAGCCTGCTTCTTCCTCTCCCACTCCTCCTGCTTGTGTTCCCTCTCTCGCTGGCTGTCTCTCTCTCTGTCAAATAAATAAATAAAATCTTTAAAAAAAAAAAAAAAAAGAACTGCAAGGACAACAGAATATCCTGAAGGTTTCCAATGACTGGAAAAAAAAAAAA